>NC_046188.1:56722500-57022500 GCF_011004875.1 Balearica regulorum gibbericeps | reverse complement strand
GATTATTTACCTTATGAGTCCTGCAAGGAAAAGAAAGCTGAAAGACCTGTATCATAATATTTCTCATAACTGATTAATGTTTGCCTTGGGAATTACATGATGTTCAGTGTATTTATTTTTTGCTACTTTTAATGCTAGGTAGAACTTTCCATAAAAGATAAATGTACTCTTGGTCCCTTAAGCAATACAGAAGGAGTAGCTAATATGCGTATGTTACAATAGTGTACAGTCATCCAGATGTATGCTATGTTTTCTATTTTCCAAATGAGTTTTCAGAGTCAATTGGGTTAACAGGAGAGCTAATATTTCAAGAAGAGTTTAAACAAACTGGTTTGTTAATTTTTCCCTGGGGATCAAAAGCGGAAAATAAGGAAATGGCTAATAAGAGCAACCTAGAGCTGGTGATATTGTGCTGAAGGAACTGAATTAACTTAAATGTGTCACATTGATTTAAGATATCTGTGATGTATTAGAAAATGTGTTCTTGCCCTGCATATACCATTGGAAAACAAACCATGCATTTTATTAATGTAGTATCTTAAGACCTCGGTAAAAACTTAGCCAAGGCAAACTTATCTTTACTGTCTTGTGTGTATTTGCTTTAAAATGAAAAGACTTGAAAATATAAAAGAATTTGTAGAAAATGGGTAAAGTACATAAATGGTTGCTCTGATTCTTTCTGATCTATAGAACTTCCAGTGTTTTCCAGTGCTCCCTTGTGCATCTTTTTCTGAATGAGGGCAGTGTTAGAAAAAGGGACCCAGGGGAGCACTGTTTCCGTGGGCAGGGAAAGGTCCCCGTGTGCTTCACCATGGATAGACTCTAATACACTTCAGCAACACGCCCCAGAGGGTCCGAAATATGGGTGGTTGTCACTCAGCATGAACAAGGTTAATGGGCACAGGCTTGTGACCAAACACAGGGTAAAAACAGGAGGAAGAAAAAATTCCATGCTGCCGCTTTTCTTCTAGTTCAGTTATAAAGCAATAACCTGACCTTCCATTTACTTATTGTCACCAATCTACATACTAAACGTGTGAGTAAAATGTAACCAAACCGTGATTAAACCCCTTATTGCTTTTCTATTTTGCATTATACTAAAAATAGGAAGGCAAAAGTAGCCATGTTGACCCTTGCTTCTTCCCATACCTTATAATTTTTTTATAGCCTTGTTTTTAAAAGTTATATTGTCTGTGACTTATTTACTATTTTTATACTTGTCCTTTTCAATCCTTTGACAATGAGGGTTGTGTTCATTTAAAGAAGAATAAAAACATGACAGCAAACCTAGACTAGCTTCTTCCCAGCTACTTTATTTCTGTCATGAACTTGATGTTACTTACCCATAAAGGAAGAAGAACTAGCCAGTAGCTTATCGTGAGTTATCTGATGCCAGGATGAATGTGGAAGTTGCAGAAATGATGGCCAGATAGGTACGGGAGGATCTACAACAGGTATGAAAATATTTGCAGCATAAATCTTGCAAAAATAATGTCAGGTACCACTGATACTAAGCAAGAAGGCAAGAAGAAGGGCCTGAGAGTGTCATCGTTGGAAACTGCAAAATTGCGTCCTATTTGGATGTCCTGCAAACCACATATAATATTTTAAACAATAGCATCCAAGAGTCTCCTACACTATTCCTTTGCCTCCTCTTAGGAGCAAAGACTGATGGTAGAGCTAAGATGCTAAAATGGGGAAGCCTACTGCCACCGTAGTTGTGCTGTGTGGCCTATGGTGATCAGCAGAGCTGGAGTTTAAAAGCTTTCTTCAATGCACTGAGCTGAATGCTCCATTCCTCAAAGCTGTGAGTGGATTAATTAGCTCATCCCCACAGTCACAAGGCTATTGTTCCCCATTTGGTCATTGTCGTGTTTATATTTCTGCTCAAGAAATTTTTCAGATCAGACTGTTGGTTTGTTTTAAATTCCGTGACTGTTCATAAATATTACAGTACTCACATTTAAGCATCAGAGAAAACAAAGTATGAATTGTTTCACTTAATGCAAATCAAAAATACCCAAAGAGAAAATTAATTATGTTCCATGGACTTGGAAAGGTTGCATCACATGTTTCGACAAAGACAGAAAAAGCAGTAAGTCAAGACTGGGTGGGGCAGGCCAGAGTGAATATGGCATCAAAACTGGTAACTTAAACTTTTCTACTTAACACCATTTGCCTCTTCTCTACTTTTATATGTATTATCTTTTCAGCATGCAGATTAAATTAGCTACTGAACACAGTACTCACCTACTACTGTTATAGGCTGCCACCTACCACAAGGCTGAAGATCTTTTCAAATGCTAGTTTAAAACTGAATATATTAGATTGGTCTGAATATAGTGTAATATCAAAAAGAGAAGACAGAGTGTTTTTCACTGAGTCTTTTTATATGTGCACCTCTTCTCCTCATTACTTCAGTGTCTCTTTTCCTTTAGGTTTTGTTGCGCCTTCAGAAACACAGGAACCTCAAATAAGAAAAGCAAATTCAACAAAAACCTTGGGATTAGGCAAGGCATTGGCCACAAGACTTGCATTCTACTGTGTTGTATCCTTTTCCTCAACCATAAGTTGGTCTTACGTGTTGAGACTGTAGGCTTTTTGACAGTCTTTTTGCTTCTCTGTGTAAGTAGAGTCTAGCTTTTGGGATTACCATTTAGTCTGTAGTAGACCGTAGGCATTGCCATAGTAAGTAAAACTACAATCAGGAACAATTTTTTCTTATTTTGGTTTTGTCATTGGTTAAGAGTTTAGGTGCAGTAATACATTGCAATAGTGGTGATCCCGTTACTTCATTTATATCTTTCTTTGTCTCATTGTCATTCTGGTGAAATTAACTGGAGAAAAAGCCAGAAACCTTCTTTGACTCCTATATTTTGACCCATGTTCTAAAAGCAGTACAGGATTATAATTTTAATTGTGCATTTTATAGAGTTTTCAAAGCTCTTCTTGGACATTGGTAGGGATCTTTTCCATACATGCCTAATAACACAGCTACTTAAAATATTAATTTCACTCATATTCAGTGAATGTGTCTGATACTTTTAATCCTTTGGGGAATTTCTTAACAAAAGTTTTGCAAGTAGGTTTGAAACAAATACCTTTCCTAATTTTAATATACATGCCTTCAAGGCCCTTAGGAGTTATTTACATCAACCAATGATACAGGCTTCTCTGTAGAGCCTGAAAAAAGAAAAAATAGTATCCCACGCAGGATCTAGCCTTTTTTACATCTCACCACCTGGCTTACAAGGTTGTATATCTTTCAGCTGAATCATTTATGACAAGAGAAGCTGTTAAAGTTTCTTTGGCAGATTGTCTAGATGTAGCTGCCAATGAAAAGACATTAATAAGTTAGCTGTTGCAGCTGTGCTTGGATGTACCCAAGGCAGTTTCAATTTTACTATTATTCAAAAAATCTGGCAATTCATATTGTTCCCCCTGTTTGTGCTCTTGAATTGGGCTCTTCAGGTTCATCTGGTTCCAGAGTTAGCTTTAGTTTCCATTTGTTTTAGGGACAGCCTTTTGCAGAGAGTGACAGGGAGCTGTTTATGACGTGGTGTTGAGTGATAAGCTCATCAGATGTCAAACTGTAACAGTGCAGGGGTCTCAGAGTGACAGCAATACTTCGCAAGCCAGATATGGCTCAACAAACACACTTGTGCCTTGGATTTTCTGCTGGAATTTGAACAGGTTGTTTTTCTGTCTTGCCCAGCTGAAGAAGGTGATAGTGCTTTGTGTGATGAAGAACATAGGTTAAGCGTATCCATTAGGTCGTATTTCAGGGTAATTTCTCTGCCAAAGTCAATGTAATGTTTACATACTTAACTATTTTTGTCTGAGTTACCAAAGTGCCATTTACATTAATTTTTTTTGTGACTAAGCACTGCTTTGAATGTTCTGCTACAGAATGCAGAGATCCCATTAAGTGAAATGTTGGCACTGGTCAGCATTGTTTTGTCATGAATGTTTGTGAGAGCTTTTGTGTTGTCTGTCAGAATGAATAATTATTAAGAGATGCATTAATCACCTATATCTTGTGATACATTTGGATAAATGTAACAAAAGCAGAAAAATATGAGAAATATGTCAGCATGATTTATCTGCAGATGCAGAAAGAGTTCAGTGAAGCTTTTAAATACATGCACTGAAAACTTCTCTAGAAAGAATGTACTGCTTATTCATAATCATTTGACTAGAAAAATGCAAGACATCATTTACATGATAGTCTTGGAAAGCTGTTTCTTTGTCCTCTTTTTCCCTGGCAGGGCTTTTTCCTCCAAATTGTATTCCTATTCTCTGTCCAATTTAATTCTGCCTCCTTGATGACTGCTGGAAAATGTATTGCAGCACTGACTTACCCAGAATGGCCGTTAGTATCAAGCAGACTCAGTGAGCTCTATTAGCTCGATTTCTAGTAGTCAGTACTATATCATCTGACCAACTTCATTTTGCCCAGTGTATAATTTTTTAGTATCTTCCCTTATTGTCCTCCATCCTTCCTTTCTCCTAGCCTCTGCTGCATCTGCTTCTAGTCTCTCTTGGTGAGACAAAAAGAAGTTATGGAATGGGAAAAAAACCACACAAGATTCCTAGAATCATCCAACTGTCATAGAAACAGACATAGCTCTTTCATGTTTACAAAAATTTCCCCATACTTTTCATGCTGTAAGAGTTAAATTTCAGATCTAATAAATGAACATAGCAAGCACAAAGTTCGAGCATCAGTGCATGCACTGTAGAAGTTCATGATTTACTTAAAATGTGCCGTAAGTGACCTGATACTAGCTTTTTGAGTGATTCTGTTTTGGAAGGGTGTAGGGTTTTTCTACTGCAAAAATCAGACTTTATTATTAGATGTGGTTTACTTTCTGGTTTCAGCTGTAAGAAATGTTTATAATAAAATTTGAAGCCCCAAACTTTTAATTATACACTGAAAAATCAGATTAAGTGCAAGCAAATATTTACAAAGATTCAGATTCACAGGTTTCTTTGCTTCCAGTCCCATTTAAATGAAGCACTGAAACATTTGCATCTTTCTATCAAATCAAATCATTGGTGCAGTAAAATGCTTAACTGCAGAAGTTCAGGGGACAAGTCACGTCATACTGGCTAGACTCATGTCAGGTTGAAGTAAGGTGTGCCGTTTGGGTCCTGAGAAACAATACTGAGCTCTGGAGATCATTGTATGTAGCGGGGTATGGGGTTTCTCCGTGATAAAAATCCCTGTGAACAGTTGCTGCTTCTTATTGTGCAGCACTATTACTGCACCTATGAACAATTCTTCCTAGTATTTTACTAGTTAAAAGTTCCAGGCATACTTCTAGTATTTCCTGAAACTGCTTTCAAATGTTAATAAATAAAAATGGAAAGTTTTCTTTAGTTGGATGTGCTTTTTAGTTGATTTTTTTGTTTGTTTTTCAATATGTTTTCTTTATGTTATCCTGAATGGTATCATTTTTCTTTTAAAGAATTCAAAGCACAATATTTGATAGTTTTATCATATTAATTTCAAGGAGAATGCTAAAATAGGACAGGACAAAACACAAATGTTCTCTTCTGCCTCAGAAATAAAAGTAATAAAGGTCTAAGGGCACTCTACTAATATTCTGAAAACAAAGATTGAAGTCTTATTAATATGGACTTCATCTGTGGTTATACAGCATTTGACACAATTATCTTGACAAATTACTATTAAATGGAACAGTGTTCTGTACAGATGTTTCTATGTTAGCCTGTCTATTAGCCTGGCTATTTATACATTCTGCTGTGCATCTTTGTGATGGATTTCAAAGGAGCTAAATTGAATATTTTTGCCTAACTACAGTAGGTTCTAGGAAATGTTATCCCATGGCTACTTGTCCTCAGTGTGTGACAGATGATACAAATCACCACAGTATGCCCTCCATTAACTTGAAACATTTGCCCTGATGTCCTCTGGAAAGAGTGCATCAGAAGATTAATGTATAAAGATTGTACCTGTTGCAAAGTTCTTTCTTCACTTAGAAGTCTTTATAGGTCAAAAGAAAACAGATTTAAATGCTCCCTTCTCAACTACAGTACTTAAAGTACTACATAGTCAACCCCTGGTGGGTGCCTTTTACACCCTCCTGAGTGCCTTTCTTAAATTGATCTAATACTGACTCTCCTTGAAATTTTTTCATGTTATTGTAGTTGGGAGTAGCAGACTGTAATCATTGGTGGTGTTTTGTGGTTAAAACTACCTGCAAAAGAATGTTCAGAAAGTAGTATTTTTACAGGACATTTAATTGGGTTGAACGTGGTTTTCTGCTGAAGTTCACAAGGTATGATTGCTGAATGCAATTATTTGATAAGACACATAAGAGAATAGGCAAATATCTAAAAATAAGTTCAAAGAAGTAAAGAATCTGAAGAAAGTATGAAATATTAATTGAGGTTTTTACACAAATGGAATGAAAAATATTAATCAATGTAGAGCATCCCAAATAAATACTCAAAAATGTTTGCAAGGAGATAATTTGTCACAAAAATCAGACAGGTGATATAAAAAATTCCTGTTTGTTTTTATTCAAAGTCACCATACACAGAATCATCTAATCACTTGAAGAAACTGCAGCAAAGCACATTTGAACATTATTTTCCTCCTTTTTTTTTTTTTGCCAAACGTATAAGATCTTCTTGATATACTCACATTCCTGTTGCCTTGTTTATATGCTTCAAACAAAGATCATAGTTCTTTTGTGTTAGGTTTTATACAGACATAAAAAAAATGAATGTAGTGTCTCTCCAAAGATGCAATTTGATCACATAATGAGAACAAAAGTGAAAGAAATTTGGAGAAACATAGATAGATAGTTAGTTTTTAGGAATCTTACTGGGAACTCTGGAAGAAATAGCGGAACTGAGAAGATAAAATAGGAGTAAATAGTAGGTAGGTAATTTTATGTGCAAATACTTGAGATAGTAATTGCAACATAGGAACCATCTAAAATAGATCTAATTTATTTGTGTAAGTGTATTGTTACTTGCTATGCAGTATATGAAATAATAGGCTGAAAGGTATATGGTGTATATAAAAAAACTGGTCCTAGCACAGCATCTGAATCGTTGTTGACAGTCTTAAAGATGAATCTCACAAAAAGAACAGAAGAATTTGAAGGAACACTATTACAACTGAAGAAAGAAAATTTGAAAATGTAGATTGGTTTTTGGAGTCCCAAGTTGAGATTTGCTGCTGCCAAATCATAGAAGCAGCCGTGTTTTTCACGTGTAAACTGAGCAAATTTGATCTGTGAGTAGGAGACACATATATTACCCCATGATGATATTTGAAAGAGAATAACGTTGCTTTAAAGGGAACTAGTTGGGAGAAAATAAGCTCATCAATACTTCAAATGTAGGACCTAGAGAGAGTACTCTGTCTTATGGTAAGAGTTAATGCTCTTTATTTTCTTACTCTGTTCATTCTGATATTCTGGAGCTTGGCTAACTTTATATATATGTTCATGTGTACATACATACATATATATATCATAAATACATGTAAAATTTCATTATCCTTTCAAAGAAAAGCAGAGCAGGAATACTATCTTAAGTTGACTTTGATAAAAACCAGGATATTTAAGCTCCAAGTCCCTAATTAACCTTGTTTTCTTAAGCAGTACTTATTTGTGAATTGATGGCAGTCCTACTCAACACACAGACAAAACTTCTTTCCTTCCTGGGACTGATGCGATGAGAGAATGCAGGTCACTGTGATACGACAACAGGCCCAGTCCCGCGTATGCTTTTGTGAACGTTGCAGTTCACTCCTAACTGATCCTCACTGCCCAAGGTCAGGTTTCCTGCCAGTGCAGGACAGGGTAGAAAATTCCTTCTATCCTTTCTTTGTCAGTTTTTAAAGCACTTTTGATAACAGACCACTTCAGACCATTTCCTCCAGCACAGAATTAACATAACTTCCTGCTCAGATCCTATATAGTCTTTACCAGTCTCATTACAGAACTGTCATTCCTTATTGCAGTCATTTCTCTCTAGCCCAAAGAGGAGGTGGCAAAATTAATTCTGTTTTACCCCTGTTGTCCACCTCAGAGGAGAACTTGAGAAGATAAATCCATGGGGGGAGAGAAACTTTAGGCATGAGTGACAAGTGTGTTGGCTAAAAAAGGAACTGGGAGTTTTTCCAGGTGTGTATTCCTGTGCACAGTTGCAGAATGTTTGTTTAAAACACAAAGATAATTTTATAGCAGTCCTTAAAATAAGAAGTCATCCCATGCGAAGGCAGTTGTCTATGCTGAACAGTAATATAGGGCACAGCCATAATTTGGCTCGTCAGTACTGTATCAAAAAGTCTCCATAATTGCTACAATATGCACTTTGCACGATTTCAATGTGTTGAATTTTTGTCATTTATTCTTAAACTAATCCTCCTTTAAATGTTCCCTTTCTGCTGATGTGAATTGAAGAATTCTTTAGTTAACACCATTAGCTTTTCATGGTATCTAAATCTCTTCTGCCATGAGCATCAATACTACAGTGCTGCTGTCTCCAAGCAGTTCTGCATCAGTGCTTTTAGATGGAACATGACAGATACAGTAATGTTCTCCACGTAAATTGCTCTCTACATATAGGCAACAAGCAAAATAACATGGAACATTCATTGCCCTGTGACTGCAAAAATTACAACTGTATTCATTGTATGCTGGTTCAAACGCCTGAGCCAATCATAATATACAGCAGTCTTAGTGAATTTTAAAAGCCACGTTCTAAGCAACAATGCACTATCTTGCTCCCACGGGGTTCCTGGAAAAAAGGATTTCAGTTGTAGACAAATTTCTTCCTCTTTTTTTCTAATAGCATGGAATTGAAAACTAGCTAAATAACGTTGGGTTACAAACCAGTTTTTAAGCTGATGGTCTTGATTGTTACCGATGGCTATAATACACAATAAATATACTGACTTAACTATTCTGCTTAATTTTATGCATATATCCAAATCTAAATAAGAGAACTTAATTCAATGAAATACATAAACTTATTGCAGAACCAAGCTTTACATTCTTTGTAGAGTTGCAGTCATTCACTCTAGGCTTCTGGCTTATAAATCTAGCTAAAGCTGATGTTGTTTCATTTGCCATTTAAACTCAATTCTTTTCTTCTTGGAAGCAATGGGTAGTTTTGCTACATATATTAATGGCAATATAATTCTTGCCTTCCCCTTCTTTGCTGTTTTGGGGGTTTTGGTTGGCTATTTTGTTTAGGTTTTTTTTTTTCTTTGGTGGGGTTTTTTTGGGTTTGTTTTGTTTGATTGGTTTTTGGGTTTTTTTAAAGATGCAAAGGTGTCCATTGTTCTGCCTTAATTTCTAATGAAAATCTGTAAAGAGTACCTTATTCTATAGTAAAGGATGTGTTTTAAAGACATGGTCTCTTTTTAAAAAAAAAGCTGTGTTATATCTTGTGTATTAAAAGTACTGTAATAAGTGGGATATTCTTGGTGTGTTTGTATGGCATGTATCTTGCTTATACAGATTTATTTTTATTGCACATCAGTTTATCAGCAAAATGCAATTGAAACTGCAGTTATGTTTAAGAAAATTAAGACAGTTATGAAACTTGGAACACATAATTAACATTATTGAGCAGAACAGAGCATTTTATAAAAACTTACTGAAACTCAGTTAATGTAAATATAATGTAATATACTCAATAATGTAAGAACTTAGCATACTGAGTGTAGTTTAAGTTACTGACACTGCCAACTAATAATCAGTCTAATAGTCAAGTTTTTAGAATCTCAATCTACAAACAAGTTGTAAAAGAAAAGGCTTGATTCTGTTTTCAGACAATTTGACAGTGCAACTTTAGTGATATCCCTGTCTGAAGTGACATCTCTTGTCTTTCTGAAACTGTATCCTTGTCAGATGAAGTCTGACAAGAACCTTTGCCTATGATTGAGCAAGATTCTTTGTGGGAACATTGGACTGTTGGCACAGAGCAACGCAGGAATCATACCTGGTTGGCTCCAGGATATTTATTTTTTATATGCAGGGAAATGGTGGGATCTGAAAAGGAAGGACAGAATGCTTATTTGTAAATTTTTAAAGGATTGCATTAATGGAGGGCACACTTCTAACCCTGTCAATTACTTTTCCAATTTTCTCCCTCCTATCTCTTTCAGATGATCGCTCTTTGGTTCCTCATTCTCTCTCAAAAGTTTCCTGTGATTCCACTGTGCTCTGATTGTTAGTCTGCCTGCTACTCCCATATTTTAAAAACATGCCATATTTTCCTGAAGAATTTATTTCCTATTTGACAGTATTCTAGCTGGTAATTTTCAGTCTGGCTTCTCCTTTCCAGCATGTGACACTACTTTGACCCAGATTATCAACGTGCTTTCATACTTTAGCATGTTATTGCCCTAACTGTCTCATTTATCTCTTACTCTTCATCTCTGTTCATTAGCTTTCATGAATCTCTCCTTTCTTCATTCTTGTACATTATCAACTTTACTAGCAGCTACTGCTTCTAAAAATGTTTGTAATGTTGGTAACTTTGAAATGTTTTCCTTTGTTTATTGACGTTTCAAGTTTCAGAACTAAGATCCCTTCTTTTTTTCTATCTCTGACATTGTTTGATCCAAAAACTTTGGCTGCCTCTGTAACATAGAGAGTTCCTAATCATATACCAGACATTTTTACTGCTGAAATCTTCCAGAGCTAATCATTTTGCAAATATGTTCTCTGGGATATCTGCCTGCATTTCAGATGAGCACTCTAGAAATGGCTGTCACAGTTTAAAGTGTTGCTGCTGCTCTAATCCAGAAAAGGATAAAGATACTTTGAAGATTTAAATGATGAGAGATAGCAACAGAATAGTCAGCCTTGTACTCAGTCAGAGGTGGCAACGGTGTGAGTCTTTGTGAATATGAAAATAAATAGCTCCTCTTTGACATAGTAGAGAAGAGCAACTTGGCAGTGAGATGGAAGATGATGGAGATGATCTAATTTCATAGAATCACAGAAAGAGGGTGCCTCACCACCCTCACAGTAAAGAATTTATTTCTAACATCTAATCTAAATTGACCCTCCTTCAGCTGAAACCCATTACCCCTTGTCCTGTCACTACACTCTCTCATAAACAGTCCCTCACCAGCTTTCCTGTATGCCCCTTCAGGTACTGGCAAGCCACAATTAGATCTCCCCGGAGCCTTCTTTTCTGCAGGCTGAACAATCGCAACTCCCTCAACCTGTTGTCATAGGAGAGGTGCTCCAGCCCTCTAATCAGCTTCATGGCCCTCCTCTGGACTCCCTCCAACAGCTCCATGTCTCTCCTGTACTGGGGCCCCCAGAGCTGGATGCAATACTCCAGGTGGGGTCTCACAAGAGCTGAGTAGAGGGGCAGGATCACCTTCCTCCACCTGCTGGTCACACTTCTTTTGATGCAGCCCAGGACACAGTTGGCTTTCTGGGCTGCAAGCACGCATTGCCGGCTCATGTTGAGCTTCTCATCAATCAATACCCCCAAGTCCTTCTCCTCAGGGCTGCTTTCAATCCATTCTCCACTCAGCCTGTATTTGTGCTTGGGATTGCCCCAACCCATGTGCAGGACCTCGCACTTGGCCTTGTTGAACTTCATGTGGTTTGCATGGGCTGACCTCTCCAGCCTGTCAAGGTCCCTCTGGATGGCATCCCTTCCCTCCAGCATGTCGACCACACCGCACAGCTTGGTGTTGTCGGCAAACTTGCTGAGGGTGCACTCGATCCCACTGTCCGTGTCGCCGACAAAGATGTTGAACAGTGCCGGTCCCAGTACCGACCCCTGAGGAACACCACTCATCACCGTCCTCCACTTGGACATTGAGCCGTTGACCACAACTCTTTGAGCGCAGCCATCCAGCCAATTCCTTATCCACCGAGTGGTCCATCCATCGAATCCACGTCTCTCCAATTTAGAGGCAAGGATGTCGTGTGGGACAGTGTCAAATGCTTTGCACAAGTCCAGGTAGATGACACCAGTTGCACTTCCCTTATCCAGCAACACTGTAACCCCATCATAGAAGGCCACCAAATTTGTCCTTAGTGAAGCTGTGTTGGCTGTCGCCAATCACCTCCTTACTTTCCATGTGCCTTATCGTAGCCTCCAGGAGAGATCTGCTCCATGATCTTGCTGGGTACAACCGGCCTGTAGTTTTCCAGGTCTTGCTTTTTTCCCTTTTTAAAAATGGGGGTTATGTTTCCCCTTTTCCAGTCAGTGGGAACTTCACTGGACTGCCATGACTTCTCAAATATGACGGACAGTGGTTTAGCAACTTCATCCATGAGTTCCCTCAGAACCTGCGGATGCATCTCATTAGGTCCCATGGGGTTGTGCACCTTCAGGTTCCTTAGACAGTCTCAAACCTCATCTTTTCCTACAGTGGGCAGTTTTTCCCTCTCCCAGTCCCTGCCTTTGCCTTCTGTGACTTGGACGGTGTGGCTAGAGCACTTGCTGGTGAAGACTGAGGCAAAAATGTCATTGAGTACCTCAGCCTTCTCCATATCTCAGGTAACTAGGTCTCCCGTTTCATTCCAGAGGGGGCCCACATTTTCCCTAGTCTTCCTTTTATCACTGGCATACTTGTAGAAGCTTTTCTTGTTGCCCTCTCCATCCCCGGCCAGATTTAATTCTATCAGGCCTTTAGCTTTCCTAACCTGATCCCTGGCTGCTGGGACAATTTCTCTGTATTCCTCCCAGGCCAACTGCCCTTGCTTCTACCCTCTGTAGGCTTTGGTTTTGTGGTTGTCTAGGAGCTCCTTGTTCATCCACGGGGGCCTCTTGGTGTTTTTGCCTGACTTCCTCTTTGCTGAGATGCATTGCTCCTGAGCTTGGAGGAGGTGATCTTGGAATACTAACCAGCTTTCTTGGGCCCCTCTTCCCTCCAGGGCTTTGTATGCATGGTATTCCACAAAGCACATCCCTAAGGAGGCCAAAGTCTGCTCTCCTGAATCCAGGGTAGTGAGCTTGCTGCGTGCCCTCCTTGCTGCGTGCCCTCCTTGCTGCTCTGAGGATCTTGAACTCTACCATTCCATGGTTGCTGCAGCCAAGGCTGCCCTTTAGCTTCATGTGGCCCACCAGCCCCTCCTTGTTGGTAAGAACAAGGTCCAGCATGGCACCTCTCCTTGTTGGCTCCTATAACACTTGAAGAAGGAAGTTATCATCAATGCATTCCAGGAACTTCCTGAATTGCTTATGCCCTGCTGCTGTGTTGTCCCTCCAACTGATATTGGGGTGATTGAAGTCACCCATGAGGACCAGGGCTTGTGAACGTGAGGCTGCTCCTACCTGTCTATAATAGAGGGCCTCATCCATTCAGTCTCCCTGGTTGGGTGGCCTGTAGGAGACCACCACTATAATGTCCCCTGTCCCTGCCCTCCCTTTAATCCTGACCCGTAGGCTCTTGGTCAGCTCCTCATCCATTCCCAGGTGGAGCTCCATGCACTCCAGCTGGTCATTGATGTAGAAGGTGACATCACCCCCTCATCTCCCCTGCGTGTCCTTCTTAAAGAGCCTGTATTCTTCCATTCCAACACTCCAGTCATAGAGGCCATCCCACCACTTCTCCATGAGATCATAGCCCTGCAGGCATGCGCACATCTCTAACTTCATTCCCCATGCTCCTAGCGTTTACATAGAGGCCTTTCAGTTGGGCCCCCGATGAAGTTGACTTACTGGCTGGAGTAGCTGGAATTCCTTTGGGGTACTTCACTGGTGTTTCCCTGTTGGCTCCTAATTACCTCAGGAGCCCTTGACTCATCTCTATAAGACTTCAAGTGTGTTGCAGTATATCCGGCACATCTCCAAGCAACAGGCTGAGGGCTCTTGCTAGCACATATATTAATATATATTAGTTAAGCATATATACTAGCATAACATTTATAGCCACTTCTTGAACCGATGTAGGAGGGTAAGTATTTTGTTTAAGACTACACAGAAAGTGCAGCAGTCAAAGCATGTGGAAATCATATCCTAGCAGTCAAGAACAATGGAGAGCAATCATTTTACCTGAGTGGGTGGATTAGAGATTACTTTCTTTATGCTGTTGTCAAAAAAGAATGTGAAATACTTGCCCTTGCTTGTACAAGTGGACCTACAAAAAGGTGAAACTGGAGATCTGTCCTGGCTGTTGGCTGGAGTGATAGGGAGGATGTCATAGTGATCCACAGAGAACATATTGCAAACAGTTTATGGCGAGGATTAAGAGCTCTCTTGGATATGCTGAGCTTTTGCTAATGGCTAAAATGTTGCATGAAAGCACTAACAAGCCTGAAACAGAATTTCAGTTAAAAGCTGCTTGTTCTGCATATGTGATGTGTATATGACATTGACTTTTGTATTTCTGTTGTTCAAAGTAAGGCATAGAGCTACTAGAGAAGGTCTGAGAAGTCAAAGGTGAATTTTGACTAATGAGAGGTCATAAGAGACATTGATCAGAACAGGTTCAACTAGATGAAACAGGGTAAAACATGAGCTAGAACCAGGGGAGAGGAACTTCTAGGTACTATGAACTGGTCATTTGACAAAAGCAAAGTTGGACAGGAGGAGGAGACATGGTAGTAGTTACAGGAATCCAAGCTTATTTTTAAAGAGGACAGGTCCCTCATTTTTATCATGGGATACATGGTAAGAAGGGAAGGATGGGGTTTCTTGGGGGAGGCTTTATTTTCTAAATGCAAGTTAAATTGCATTCTAAATCTAGCATAAAGTTTATTACTGCACAGTAACTCTTAAAAATATTTCTGTTCCAGTCAAAAGCATGCTTACACTTTATGCAATCACAGAATGCATTTACATTATATTTGAAGTCTTACTTTAGTATGCCAAGTCAACAGGCTATGTGTCAAGCAGAAACAGTAAGTGGAAGATACCCATCTAAGATGTTGCCTTTCCGGAACTTCAGAGATTTGTATTCATGCTAACAGACTGAATGAAACAAAAGTCTTCTGTATTTCTCCTTCTGACTTCTGTTCCTTGGAGGTAAGCACAACTACCAGAAACGGAAGGAAAAGGAAGAGCCAAACCCCAGCTGTCTGGTGTCATCTAAGCTGTTTGTGCAAGTGCATTTCCTCTTTGATGTTCTTGGCAATGGCAACTAACCAGCTGGGACGTGTGTCAGCTTTTTTTCGGGGAATGGAGGGGAGGAGGAACATTCATACACATACACTCTTGTCTTTGGTCTCTTTTGGGAAGCAGCAATTAACAGCTGAGAGGTTATTAAAAATTTCTTCCTAAATTACATCTTATCTATGGCTTGCTCCTTTTTAAACAGTATAACAAACCTTGATGAGTGGCAGGGCTCATTTTAAGACCATAAGACTAGAGGCAACAATTTCATGAGGAAACAAATCACAATCCTGAACCTCTGGCCTAGGTCATGTAGGGCTAGCTTTAAACATGGGCTAGCTGGTTCAGATAGCAAACACCATGAAACCATGGTAGCACCTACCACAGGTTTACCACCTGGATAATCATTCAGCTTCATGGTTTCTGGGGCTGTTAGCTGTTGGTTATCAGTCACCCAAATAAGCTTACAGCTAGCATACCTGCTATGTTTACCCAAGAAGCAGTCACATCTGTGATGGCAGCATAAATATGACTTTTGACTGAGGTCATGAGTTTGGGTTTTGGGGGTTTTTTATGTTGTTTGTTTTTTGGTTTTGGTTGGGTTTGTTTTTTTTTAATTAAAAAGAAAAGGCTGTAGCTGTAAATCTTCAAGATTTGGACACTTCACTGAGACTTCTATTAATGTGCTGCATTTCATTTCACGCTGTTTATAATCTCATAAGTTTATGGCTCTTAATTTTTTAATTCCTGTCTTAGTAATATAAGTTTTATGACTTTATGCAGTTCTAAGAAATTCAGAATGGCAATAACTTTTGTAGTGAACAGTCTTGTGCAAACTTTGTATCAAAATTTGTCAAGGCCATGTAGGAATACTCAGTAGCAGTCACTTGACACATTGTCTTCTATTTCCAGGAAATAAACATTACCAATCGAGTAAACAAAATGTTTTTCTTTCCTTTCATCTTTTGAATATAGAAACAGAAAATAAAATGTAGAACTGCATGAAATAGTAGATACTATAATCAATCTATTTGTACATCTCCTTTCCTTCTCTCATTTCTTAAACCCTAGTAAAGTTGTAGCATCGTGTCTTATTCCTCAGTTGTGGTATACCTTCTAATCTATCAAATTAATCAGGCATCCTAAAGTTTTTTGTCAATTTATCTATCATGTCAGACAAGAAGCATTGGACTAGCATACACCCATCACACAGTGCGCTAAAAATCAATGGAAAGTAACCCTGTTTACTGCAGCATTTTACACTGAGTGTAGTTAACATACTGTCGTTCAGTAAACAAAGTACTTTGTAATGTAGAATATATTAATTTGCTATAAGGTATTTCAAAATAAGGTGACATACTTCAACACTTTTCTTAGTGCCAACATTACAAGTATGAAGAGACTGGTTTTTGATAGATTGAGCAGCACATAGCAAATCAGAAGTTACTTTTGGTGACTGCTCCTTTAATGAGATGTATCACACAGCTTGGATAAATTATCTGCTGTGTGAAGCAACTTATCATGCCAGAATATACAGTATATTGTCATGGGCTTTTTTTCTTTTTTTTTTTTTTTTCTTTTTTTTTCCCCCCTTTTTGATTCTCTGGTATTCTGATGAATTATTTGCAGCATTTCCCTTTCACTGCTGCTAGAATAATCAAGTTATGTTTCTTGAACATCAGTCTATCATTTTCATTGACTTCCTCCGTTGTCAAAGACATAGGGAGGAGGAAAAAGACCCCACTGCTTAATTCCACAAGACATTCTTCTATTTCCTTTGCTCCTTTGTTTCTTTGCTTCTTCTGCTTTCTTTGTTACAGCTTTTAACTTAGAGAAGACTTTTAAGTTTTTCCACTTCAGTGTAAGCTAATGAAGTCTCATTATTTATTTATTTTTTAAATGAACTGTAGTTTCACCACCATGGTCCTCTGAGCTTTAGATACTTTCTCATCCATAGCATCTATTGATCATCTTCAGAATTATGTTTTTCTCTACATACATAATATGCTTAAGAATTTTTGTGGGTTTTTTCTCCCCCCCCCCCCCTTTTTTTTTTAAAACTTTTGGCAGCCAGAAAGCAGCTGTTAAATTCTCATGTTATCACATTTAGCAGGACTTCAGGCATAATTACTGGAGAGTCCATGGCCTATTTCAGCCTCAGTTTCCTAGTTTAACATAGTGCTAAAAATGTTTATAACGAGCTGCAGCTGAAAGTATACATCACTATTTGAACAATTAAGATTGAGATGCATATGCAAAAATGTATTTATTTTAAATAAATAACATACCAAATTCATAATGACCAAACTATAATGTGTTTCCTTAAAACACAGTATATTTTAAGTGGGGTTTTTTTTTTTGCTGGCATGTTAATTTCAGAGTAAAAATGTCCTGTAATTCTTTGTTATTCCTCCAGGCAATTGAAGAGTATATTTGCAACAACAGCTCCAACAAAACATATTGGATTTATTATTTTGTGTATGCTAGGACAGTTATGGGTAACTCGGCTTAATACATTCCTTTAGTGTCACATACAGTACACTTTATAATGAATTTCTGTAGTTACGTCTCCATTAGCAAGTAGTGCAGTGCAGTATGAGTGCATCTTCAGTGCAAAATATTTACTGCTGAGGACACAACGTACACTTTATATATCTTTTCAAGTGGTTTACTTTGAATACCTATTAGAACCTGGAGCATGTTAGGTATGCTTCTGGACATTGACATTTTGTTCCATTCAAAAGGAATTCAGATTTCTGCCTAGCCTTACACCAAATACAGGGGGGATGCTGCGCACACAACTCATTGTGTATTCCCTCTGACCTCTATATGGGTCATGTAGATTAGTTAGCCTATTTCATCATTATGTTTTTAATGGTGGCATGACCATTTAGGATTCAAATTTGTCCATTTGTGTTAGAAATCTCACCAATTTGGACATACCTGGTTTTGTAGTAAGACTGACACCAAAAAAACTCTTTTCCTTTTGGTCATAAGGCTAATTTCCAATGCAACCATTATTTAGGCATCAGTTTTCTGAGCCACAGTAAAAGTAACGCACTTAATACTTTGTTATAAACAACTGCTGCTTATACTTTGCATGCAACTTCTTCTGTAATTATTTTTTTCATTTGTAAACCACAGATTAAACTAAAGATTGTGATAAGCTGTAGCAACATTAGTGAACAGAATAGAAAATTTCAGAAATGCTCTGTGGTTTGACAAAAGATGCAGTTTGTTCAGTACACTATCTGATTGAAATAAATTTTTACAGAGAGAAAATAAAGACAGGAAATATAGTGGAACTGGTGGACACTATCCTGACATACATTCAATATTTTAATATTAAAGTGCAAACTAAAGATACATTGTTCTAATCCAAAATCCTCTGAAGTGAACTTCCAGTGTTATCCATCTGTTTAGATCTACTTGTTAATCTATATTTGTACAGCATAAATCATTGGTTTGGCTTTAATCTTTGTAAAAAGCACTAAAATTATGTACAGAGGGAAGTCTCATTATCTGACGGGGTGTGGAGTTAGCTACATATTTTTTGAGATACTAGAATAATTATCTCCCCAAAAGCTCTAATTTACAATATAATCTGTAAATATGCTTTTAATGAGCAAATCACAAACCACACTTAATGATCTTTGATACATGAGCACCTTTTGGTGATAGAAGAGACAAAAATTTTCCAAATTTGAGCCAGCCAAAAATATTTTTATATGTGACTCAAAATATATTCATAGGGCAGCTAGAATTAAAATATGTAGAATATAGCTTACAATTAAAAAGCAGAAAACCACTTTTAATATATATTCAAAATGATAAAATAATTGCTAAATTATGCAAATTTTATGATAGACCAGAAAAACAAGCAGATCTTTATTTAATTGCCACCTTTTGCTGATTCAAGTATGTTAATCACAGGGAGTCCTGATAGTTCTATCAGGCTTTACTAATGTATTTAAGTAAAATGAACAAAATAATTAAATGTCTAAATATTGATTTAAAGTGCTCCAAGTATTAATGAAGTTTTGCTCTCTACTTAACATGGGTTAAACTGTGGTTTGGATACCTTCATCCTTTTGGGTTGCTGCTTGAAACTGAGCAAACAGGATCTAAACACTATGCTGGTAATTTCTTCACCCCAGCGTAGAGAAAGTGTATCCTCATTGGCATGGTTCCAGCAAGGTTCTTATTACTTCTGATACCTGATAACCTCTGTAGGATGATGGACTATAATTTCCACAAGCTTCTAGATGTTGCATGATGGGTGTAAGTTAAGAAAAGGTTAACAGACATATGCTGTTCAGTAAGGTGGGTAAAGAGTGGAGAAAGGTTCATGTTTGTTTTCATGAAGCCTTCAACACTTGGACATGGCTCCGGGGGGATAAGGACCAAGACTCCTATCCCACCCTGGACATCAGAAGACCAGCAGAGGAGTGATTTGCCTTTGTGTGACTGGGATTACGGAAGCTCTGCTATCTTCCATCTTAGCTCTGTGAACAAAATCCCCTTTTTCACTCAGTCTTTTTATTGTTGGAATTTAAGTAGTACAATACCACTGGATACTGGTGTGGGGGAGTGCTGTTGAGAGCAAGAACTCTTTGTGTCCTTCCCAGCTCATTTGACTTCATGTTACGTACAACACCTGCTCTCTGATGTCCTGTCTCCAACTCCAGTACATGACAGTAATAGTAGCACTTCCAGTGCATCCAGTGTCCTTGTAATTTTTTACTGCCTTTTCTCCTGTGTTAAAATTATTCCTTGGCTATTCATGTAGCAGAGGATTTCATTATGGTGCCATTTTGGGGAGTCAAGTTAGAGAATCTGTTGTCTGGGTATTGTTGCACTTAGATGCTTAGGAACCAGTGGCCTCAGTGACATGCCTCCTGGAGATGGCAAGAATTGGGGGAATGTTGATGCTTCTTATGCCAGTGCAGATTTTCTGCCTTCAGTGCAAGAATACTCCCATGTTATACTGGGATATCTCTACTACCACCTGATGTCCAGGTCCATGTTACTTCTAAAACCAGTGAGAGGAACCAAGTTTTCCTTGAGATATAGTCGTATGAAAGGGGTATTCTAAACTTACATTATATTGATAAATAATACTAAAATATCCATACCAAAGGTCATGTATCACACTGTCACCTTTGACATGCAGGTATGTATGTTGCAGCTGAATCTTACATGCTCACATTTCTACTTAGGTTGAATTGAACACAAGACTTCTTCCATGCTAGATAATTTTGTATAAAGGTTACAAAGGCTTAGGGGTTTTGTCTGCTTCACGGTGAAGAATGAATCTCATTTCACCGTTCCTTGACAAATCAAGGATTAGTAATAGTCAGTCCAGGGATGTTCCAAACTCTGTGTATAACCTCAGCAGAAAAAGAAAGAAATACACTTAGTGCCACCTCAGTCATTAGCACTTAATGATCTCTGCCTTGATCATGGCAAGATAGGCCCTGATTCAGAAAAGCGTTAACTCATGTCCTAGATATTATGTGCACCCATTACTAAGCAAAATGTTGGTGCATGCAATTAGCTGGTCAGATAAGGCATTTCATAACTAAATGTGCATGTATGTGTATTTGAATGTGTATAAATAAATTCTGTAGGCGCAGCCCTGTCATTTTTGGATGTTCATCCTTTGATTTCGTTGAGTGAATGTTCAGAGGTGGGGAGAACACACAGTCCTTCACCAATGAAATTTTTATGTGTTTATAAAAGCACGATCCAAAAGTCTGAGTCTGGACCTCTCTACATGCACTAGCTATTTAGGAAATTTGGAATTTATATTAAAATATTAATTATTTTCACTCCAATTTCTATCTCTATTTTCTTCAAACTCCGGCTAAAAACAGTGAAGGAAATTTTTTTTCTTCATGAAAATGGAAAAAAAAATGAAGCACAAATACCTGTGGCTAAAGTCATTATAGCAATTCTTTTTCGTTACTTGTCCCTGTATTGTATCTTTGTTTCTTTAACATCTGAACAGTTCCTGAAAACATGAGACTGGCTGAGGCCCATTGGGGCTGCTATTTTCCTTTTATTATTATTTTTGTTGAACTAATGTCTAGAAGAGGCAACTGTAGGCTGTGGTAATGGTTTAGGAGGATGCTGAACAGAAGCAGAACAAAAGCATGGTTTCAGCTCTAAACAGTTAAAACTGTGGTAGTAATGAACAGTACTAATAACTGAAACATTTCTCAGTTGAATCTACATAGCCAATAGATGAGGGCCCACTTCATCTGTCAGGGAATTATCTTACAATTTTATCATAGTATGAATTAGAGAGACAAAACCAAATTTGATTGAAAGTTACACGAGAGACATTAACAGTAACTTTTAAAGAAGAGGAAAAGGGAGTCCAGAGTGCCAGCAAGCACAAAATATATACTGGTTATAGACATAATTTTGGTGGAGGACTGGTCGCTTTCTGTCTACCCCTGAGCTTCACGCTGGGCCAAGATGTTGTTAATGATCAAAACACTCACTGACATTTAATATTTGCTACATTAGTTTTCAAGTATACATAGATTCTAGGTAGAGCTGTTATTAGATAAATGTCATCATTTCAGTTTTATAAACAAACAGGTTATTATAGAGTCCTATGTTTTCCAACTTCCACTACACAATGTTCTTTTGTATGCCTCAGACAATAAGCTGACAGCTCCATGGAAATCTTTTACAACATTCAGTAGTCAAAAGTGTTATAGAGTTCACTAGAAGTAGAAGAATGCATAATGCATTGAAGCAATGTTTTAGGCATTTATATTAGACTTTTAATGGAAAAATTAAAAAGTAATGCTGCTTTGCATTGCAGTAACTGTACATCAACGGTATGTCTTTATTTCTGGCAGATGAAGGGTAGTTTCCATAGCAGCAGCATCTGTAGCACTGAGCAACATGGAAATTGGATTTTTTTCTCTTGTATTTCACAGATTAGAAAGGTAAAATGTATGGAAATAGGAGAAAGTAGATACTACAGAAACGCAATCTTTAAAACCTGCTTTTCCTTTCCAGAATTCTGAAATTGTAATGGAATAAACAATTCTCAGACTTCATTCCTGCTTGTTTAAGCCTCATATATGGTGTAATAAATGTGTATAACAGCTATTTTTTGTTTTAACTGATAGAACTAGAAAATTGCAGAACTACCTCAGTCTACCTCCTGGAATAGTATCATTTATTAGCTGGCAGTTCCTTTACTATTGGCCAAAAGGCCTATATTGCACTGAGACTGTATTTTTAGATTTCATTCATTTCCATACTGATAACACTTGAGGTATGCTACAGTTAAGAAATACTATGTGTGAAAAATGTGTGCTGTTTACTCAAATTGATGATGATTTTTCTATCAAATTCTTAAACTTAAAGCAGGGGGATACTTTGCTTTTGTTATATGCACTGAACTTAAAAATGGAACTACATATTCTAAAGTACGCATTCTCTTATTGTCCTAGACACAGAAACGTAATAGAAATATCTTCAGAACAGAAACAAAAAGACTGAAAGGTATTGCAGAGTTAACTCCCAATATGTTGTAGGAAAGCTTAAATCAGAATCAGAACAAAAAACTCTCAGTCTCAGAGTTGCTGCTCTCGTTGTTTCTCTCTAATTTTGCAAGAAGCGACTCAGTAATTATTTTTCTTAATATGTAACAGTGAGATTTTTATTTACATTATTATATTGTTTTTAAAGGGAGTGAAACAGTCACAATTGCATAAAACAGTTCTGAAGCTCCTTCCTGGTGAAAGAACATGAAAGAACTTTATACTAACTATATATTGAAGCTATTATTTAAAGTATGTATTATAAGGCAAAATTACTTTCTAAACATTTTACCATAAATTGAAGAAGCTGTATAGTATTGAGGACTGGAATATTAGGAAAAGTATTACAATTCACCAGTAAGCAATTCTTTTCAGAATACTTTTGATTTTCATGTTTGGGCCAAATGCCTTGTGCAGATACTCCTCTGTGATGGTTATTATCTTAGTAGGGAAGTGCAATTTTAAAATTATCTTTTTATTGACAGTTTGGTTCCTAACTCCTTTAAGCACTCTCAAAAGTGCTTTTAGTTGCACTTTTAAATTTTGTTTTGCATTTTGCAGTCCTTCCTATGGACTTGCTCTAAATGTTTAAGCAGTGTTAGAGGTTTTCTGCCTGCATGTGTGAGCCTGGACTAAAGGACTTTTAGTGGTTTTCCCTTCCTTGTCTTTAAACGTGCATTGCTGCATTACTCCTGATCACAGCATTTTATTTTCTCGAACATTCTCGAGAAGTTACATACATGTTTAAACTAAAATAAAATTTGCATCATATTTTGGTGCATGGATACTAATTGCAAGATTTCATGTTTGCTTTTAAACCCAACTGCTTTTCTGTAGTCTTAAGCTTTCATTATCTGAGCAAGGAAGATTGTTGGGTTGCATAGTGTCAAGAAGACAACAGGAGTTTCCAATGCTGTGTAGCCCTGATATTTTTTTTCTGTTTAGTTTATTACAGACTTTCTACTTACCCCTTGTTTTGTACAAATAGCTTATCATTCAGAAGTGAATAAAGAACTATTCTTATTTGTTAGTCTGAGTTCCTGCTGTGATTTATAGCCCAACGCTTCATGGCAAAAATCTCTGCCCAAGCCTAATATGAAGCTTGACTGACTCTTCATTTGAATAGAATTATTTCTTGATGCATCAGTTGTAGCTAATAAAATTAATAGTTCAATATCTTATGGAACAAACCTCAAAGCTTGTCTGCCTGTTTTAAAGATGGGAGACTTCTGTACAGCTTCTTTAATGCATATTGATATACGCATAGAATCAAGCATTCCAGTCAGTGAACAGGATATGCTGTATGTATCTGAGGCATGGGAGAAAAGGCTTTACACATTTGATGATGATTTAGACAGTATCTTCCAGTGTTTGGTAAATTTATATTTTTATTATTATTTCTTTTATGGGAATTCATGGGGGAAGAGTGGAGAATGAATTTTAATTCCATTTTAAAAACCATGGCTTGAATCTTAGATTATATTAAGAATGTTTAATTAAAATTATATTAAGTAAAAGAGTTCTATTGTTACTATCTTCTTTACTCTCCCTCCTTTTCCCCAAGCTCTTTTAATCTATGAATCTGATAACTGAGTATGTCAAAATATATTTGCATCCATTTTTCAGCTTACAGTACTTGCAGGTACTGTAATTCCCAAATCACTAGAAATGATTTATTGACGCAGAATCTGAATATAATTTGGCAACTTCAGATTATGACTATGGTATTTTTCTTCATGCTTCATCATCCATGTACTTGCAAGAATATACACCTAGGACATAATGTGGCAATATTATCCCTAATTACTGTATCAATAACTTACCAACACAAGTAAAGACAAGAAATGAAGTTTTATGAGTGGTTATTAGTCTCTGGTCTTTTATGACATGCCTAAGATAATGCTTCAGTCTTGTTCTAAATTACACTTCTGATGGGTAGTTGTGGCTCCAGAAAGTATGTATGTCATCGAAAAAGTGGTTTTGTGAAGTTTTACTTTTCTCTCATCTTCTCCATTCCTTCCTGGATTTGGCGTTATCCATATGCAGAACAGGGAAGAGCTTCTGGCAAAAATGGCTATTTTGAATGGTTGTACTGCTTCAGTCCAAAAAGGTCTAGTAATTCTGACCTTGGTCATCACATGTACCAGACACTTCAATGAAATGCTGCAAGGACAGAAGAACTGCACAGTGATAAATCCCTGCTTTTCCCTTCCCAGCTCCTGACAATCTGCAGTGGAGCTTGGTATTACAGCTGTACCTTTTTGTTTAATACTCTTTAATAAATGCTTCTTTCATTAATTTGCCTAATAGCTTTTCAAAACCATTTATACTTTCCAATTCCACAATATCCTTTGGTGATGAGTTTCATAGTTTAATTGCATGTTATAGAAAAAAGTGCTAAGTTGTGTTTGTTTAAAATTTGCAGCTGAAAATTCCATGGGATACTTCTCACTTCTTACATTGAGTGATAATTTCCAATTTGCTTCTGCATATCATTTGTACTTATACGTATCTCTATGGTATTCCCTCTTAGCTGTTTCCGTGCAAGCTAGTCCATTTAATTTCTTTTCAAATGGAAATAATTTTTGATCTCCGATCACCCTCTTATCCTTCTTACATCTTCTTTAGTTCTATTGCATCCTTCTTGAGATGGGGTGACCAGAATTGCATGAATGCCATGGATTTCTTTAATAGCAATAAGGTTTTCTGTCCTAAGCTCTTAATGCTTTCCAAATAATTCCTAATGTTCTGTTTGTCTTTTTAGCTGCTGCTAAGCAGAGCTGACATTTTCATAGGAGTATTGCTGCAAGATCTGCAATGACTTCAAGATCTCTTTCCTGACTGGTTATAGCTAAATTAGTATCCATCACAGTTAGGCTTGTTTTTTTTTTTCTCTCTTCTTCTCTGTATCACTTTGAATTTAGCAAATTGAATTCGATCAAGCAGTTTATCATGCAGTCGCTCCATATTGTGAGATACTTGTGCAACTCTGCTATCACTTTTTTCGTTCTTCTTCTTCTTTTTGTTATTATATTTTGAGTAATTTTTTATTATCAGAAAATATCCAATTTCTCAGCTCTTTTCCAGATCTTTCAGGAATACATTCAGAAGCATACATCACCATAGGATTCCACTGGAAACATTGTGAAAACTGACTATTGAGTTCTGTCTTTCACACTCTCTGTAATGTATAGATATGTAAATATCTACTTTCCACTTTCCTCTTAAGAAACGTCTTTAAGAAAGAGCCTTTGATAAGGACCTTTGCCATAAGGTTGTTAGAAATTCAGGTGTATAATACATATCAACTGGATTACTCCTATCAACACACTTATTGACTCCTTCAAAAAAAACCTAATAGATTTGTCAGGCTTGACTTTGATCTACAAAAATGTCTTTGCTGTTGCCCATTGCATCTTATTTACCTACTTGTCTTCCTATTCTACTCTTAATTCTATTTCCACCAACATGTCTGTTGTAGAAATCAGATTTACTGCTCTATAGTTCCCTAGAATCTCCTGGAATTTTTATGGAGAACTTGCTTCACATTTATTACCTTTCATGTCTTTGTTATCTAGGCTGATTTATGTTAACCACCAAAATATACAAAATTCCTACTTGCATTTCTTTAGAACTCTTGGATGAATAATGCCTGTTTGGAACAATTTGCTATTGTTCATTTCATGATTCTTTCCTATTACCTCTTCTACTGGCTTTTTAGTTTCAGACAAATCCTCTGATGTATTCCTCATAAAAAAGGCTCCTTTAGGGCAACCTCTCCAGCTCCTTCCTTTTGCATTTTGGTGCAAATAGTTACTTTAACTCTTCTGCTCTAACCTAATGTTCCTTATCTGTTCTTATTGCACTTGTCATGTATAAGTCCTAAAAGGTTCTTTACTAATATTTTGTTTGAAAGGAATTTGAAATAATTCTGTTAACAATTCTAGTAGCTTACATGCATTGTTTCCTATTTTCCCCTGTTTGACCATTCTAGGAATTTCTGCAGATGTTAGACTTTGATGAATTTCCTTTTTTCCCTTAGACGTCTGTGATGATGTTGCCTAAATAGTCTCCCTGACATCCTTAAAATTTTTGTCCTTTTCACTGCTTTTAATAAGGTGATTTCTTAAAAAAAAAAAAGTAAAAAAAATCTTCACTTTTACACAGCGTTCCTTGCTGAAATGAATAACTACTGCAATAGAATTTTTTGTTTGGATGTTTTGCTGTTCCTTTAGATCAGAAAAACTTCCCCTTTCACAGCCTTCTAGGCAACACATAGGAGACCAAACTAATGCAGATTGTGTCACAATCATGTATAAAAAATATTCATAATGATTCCCTTTGGAATATGTCATGACTTCTGAAGTATCTACCAACTTCTGATTCTGAATCTCAGGACATACATTGCAAGTTCTTTATATCAATAAAAATGAATACATAATACTAGCAATTTATTTGACAACATTTAAGGTTCAATTTCCATGTATAAAATGAGACAACATAAGGTGGTAGCATAGAAAGAAAAGCCCTAAATTTATTAAAAGAAAAAAAATACTTAATATGACTGGAAATGTGTTACGTTAATAAAAAAGGACATAAGTGACTGGCACTGTCACTGTTCAGTTTACATCTTGCAAAGAACTATTGCTGAATAACAGCCTGTACTGCTCCTGTATATTATTGTTTTATGAAATTTTATACTCATCTGGAATATAATTAAAACTTTATTTTGTTATTCTTCTGAGTAGAAAAGTACCCAATTTCTCATTCTTTTTGTACATAAATATATGTCTTTCTGGAGGAGTGGAATTTTATGGATCATGTTCTGTTGGGTTTTGGTATTCTTCTTATATAAGCTTCACAAAAAGTTATACTTTTTACTTGTGTGTTTACTTATTCCATCTGAAGATCTAATATACTGACTTATTTCTGTCTTTAATGGTATTTATTCTGTGGGCTATTTATTTGATCTTTGCTTTTCAGATAAAGGAATAGTACCAGTATTAAAGCTTTTATGCTATATAATTTTCTGTCATGATTTCAAAGAAAAAAAAAAAAAAACAACCCTAAACTGTCTAGGATGAAAAAGGAGTGCAAATGTAGACAGCTGTACTAATGACAAATGTTTTGGAAGCCTCTTAAAACATACCTGTAATATTTGCAAGTTCTCTTTTTTTTTCAAGGGAGTTTAGTACATTTAGAAAATGTCGAAGATTTGTGAATATAATTGTGGTTGTTTATATTTTTTCCTCTCTCCTGATTTAAATAAGAAGCAGGGTTACCATATACATGTAGGTATATGATTCACTGAATTCCCTTCATGCAGCCCTCTCATCTCCTTTCTTTTCCCATCTTTTGTGAATGTGAGAAAAGTGGGTGTTGGATAAGAGAAATTATGATTTTGGAAAATAGAAAGGTTTATTGGATGGAGAGAGGACTGATTAATTTGTTTAGGAAAGATTGTTGATGTGATCAGGGAAAACAAATGAGTCATATGAACAGTAAGGGCAGGCAAAGATAGTATCTGAATGGTGGCCTAGAGTGTGGAGTGCTGAATAAGCAAATGAGTATTTGACTGATCCAAGAGTTAGGCATTGTGTATCAGTAAGCATGTAGTTCTCTGTGACTCTGCCAATTTTCAATATTTTTTTTTTTTTTGGCTAATGTTGATATGGACATGCATGCACAAAAATGTGCATGCTCACACACATATTTGCAATGAGGATGAAAAAGAGTGAAGGAATGTGTTAGCAGAAGTGTGTTTCTGTGTCCCCATTCAAGAGGAGATGCAGAAGTGCTGATGCAGTGTTTGTATGGTTACAGATACACACATTGTGGCAGTTAGTGTTCACGCACAGACAGGCTACCAGGCACTTTTCTGAGCTGGTAAACTTTCTTGAGAATGCTGAAATGTGAACAGGCATTTTAAATTCTTAGTGCAAAATTAAAGGAGATTTAATGGAAAGCTCTCTTTTAAAGCATTTTCTAAAGGCAAAACCCAAAAATAACTCGTATCACGTTTTTATTTTTACCCCCACCTAATGTGACATTTCTTAATTTCCTTTTGGCAAGCCAGTTATAATCTTTAGCTGGTAACTAATTTGGTCATAAAATACTGACCCAGATTTTTCTGGATAATTAAAAAGTTGGGCAAATCAGCAGAAGCAGGTGTAGTATATTTTCAGTACCAGTGGAGAAAAGCTGTTAGCTGGTGTTTTAATTCTCATTTCCAGTAATGAACTATATAACATTCTGGCTGGCTAATGCAATTAGCATTGTCTCCTCCTCCCCTTACTTTCTCACTTTAAAAAGAAAAAAAGAAAAAAAAAAGGAAAGTCAAAACAGGAATTCATAAAAGGCCAAGAATTAGTGACCCTTTTTGCACTCGTCTTACAATCATGTTATTAACCTCCTAGATTGAGCCTTTTGTAGAACAGTAATAAAAAATTTATACAAATATGTATCATGTTACAAGCTGAGACAGAAAACAATGTTTCCATTCTTCAAGCAATTAATTATTGTGATTAATGTATTCCCCCTTCTCTAAGCACAATTCTGCCAGACAGAGCCAGCCCATTGACATATTGTAGAATTATAATGCATATCTAATTAAAGGTGACCTGAAAAGGCAGGGTGTTTAGCCTTCCCTGTCAGGACCAAGAAACTGTTAATCAGAAAGTGCTTGCTTTCCACACCACACCACCCCTCCCTTTTTTTATTTTTGTGCTAATTTCAAATCTTCTCCCTGCATCAGTGAGCAGATGAGATCTTCAGCCAGCTTTCATCTTTCAGAAAAATGAATAGTGCGGAAAGAACATTATCAAATGAGCTGTTGAAGAAGTCAGTGAATATGTCATTGAGTGTGACTGCTTCCAGAATGAATTTAGATTTATCTCTGTTATCTCCCCTCTCCCGACTCACTCTCCACACTCTGTTTGTACTCAGTCCACATGTCAAGCAGGGTGGGTCATAATGAATCATGAGGGACAGTTACTTGTAGTATAGTGACAGGTCCAATTGTGATACAACTTGTTCTGGAATTAAGTTTGTTAACATTATAAATTGTCTCATTTGACCAGAGGTTTAAACACCTAGAAGCTTTTATGCATGCAATTTCTTAAAGTATTTCATTTCCATTAGGCAGCTGCTACTTTACAGTATTCCACAAATGAAATTGTTTCATCACATCAATAGCTGCACAAAACAACTGTGACAACAAGACGACTGTTTTTGCCCCCATCTTGCAAACAAGTATCATTCAAATCAATAAACTCTGGCAACTGGATAACACCAAGAGAAGATATTATTTAAACTCCATTTTTAAGCACATCTCCAGATGTTTATGCTGATGCAAAATTCTGATACAAACGAAGGAATTTTCATACTGTCCTGTTCAGTTTCTGTACAAATAACCCACTGAGTTAACAACATCTTAAGTAGAAAAACAATAAATATTTTCATTTTTCTTTTCAAAACCAGTAGTTATAGTTTTTTCTATATGTGATGCAAAGTTGTTGTCATAATGAAGATTATTTTTTGCATGTGATGGAAAATGGCATGATTGAATTGCAATATTTAACCCACAGGGAGAAAAAGAAAGGCTAATATTTTTCTTTTCATATATTGTCAGTATTACCATGTAACAGAATGTGATATCAAAAAACCTGCAAAGTCAGCACACCTTCTGAAATGTTTGTTGTATGCTGTAAACCATTTGGGTATTTGACTAGTTACTTCATACTTGTCATCATACTTGACTAGGCTAGTCCTACACAACAAATATGTCTTAGATACTTTTCAGTTAAACAAAATTAATAAATAGTGTCACTGAAGTTTTAAAATATATTTTATAGTTAATTTATCAAAATAATCAGAATAACTGGTTGGTGCACCTGATATTTTAGATTTTTTTAAAATTTTTTAATATTTTTTTTTTTTACTCATAAGCCTCTTTCATGTTCAGAAGTCAGGGAAGTTTCTGCAAAGTTGTTTTGTTGTTGGTTTTTCCATGGGTTTGCTGTTCAGCAGAGGGAGGTTGGCACTGAGATGTATGTTTTTCTTCAGATGCCTGTGAGGGTGTGAGTGCACATATGCACATACACACATGTACTATCCTCTTTTTTTTCTATACACACACAGAGTCCAGATGTCCCCTGGAAAAGCCTGATAAGTTGTGACATGGCCATTTATGCTTATACATACACCTTAGGCTGGAGAAGGTGTTTGGATAGTAGTCCATCATAGAAATAAGCAGAAGTCTTGAAGAAGTATTTTAGTGTGAAATACTCACACCTTGGAGTTTGCTTCCCTTGTCAACTTTTGAAATAACTAAGGCAGACTAGCTGTTTTCTGTGAAAATGCCTATGAAAAATCATGTACCACAGGGTGCTGAAATACAAATTTTTTGGTTCAGTTGGTTGCCTGTGTCATGCATAACCTGCAAAGCTATTTGTCATTCTATTTCATGCTCTAAAGATAAGTACTAAAAATATGGTGACCCAGTAGCAGTCGCTATTGGCCCTGTCAGTTGTCTTCAACTGAGATCAGAGCTGCAGAACTGTCCATGCTGTTGTGGAAGAAATAAGGACTGCATATGAAAACTTGTGTACTCACTCTAGCTGGAGATGGGAAATGTTACCAGGTAACCAACTGATGAATCCCAGTTTGTCCTGCAACTCTGATAGCAAGCATATGTTGTCTGAAAGGAATTACTGAAAAACAATTCACATTTTTTTAGTTTTGAAATTTTTTTTCTGTTATTATGTCTGGGTCCCAATGCTTACATATTGGTGTTATTGATTAAAGGATTACAGGCATATAAAAAGCTAATAAAAATCAAATGCTAAACAGTGAATTGAAAAAGAGTAGCAATGAAAACCCATCTTAAAGCCAAGGCAAATTTTGGTCCTAAAATCTATCATTGCGATGGGAAAGCTACGAAGAAGCATAAGTGAAAATACTGTCATTTCGCTCATTAACAATATGATATATTTACAGTTCTTTATATTTTTAGCAGTTCCAAATGATATTGCTATATTTTTTTATTCAGGACTGTAGTTGCAAGAATTATTTACAACCTCCAAACAAGGAAAACATTAAGTGTTTGCTTAGGAAGTGCTTTTTTGCAGAAGAGAAACTGAGGCCTGGGTCAACTAAGCAATTTTCTAAAAGACACAGAGGAAATCCATGTCTGAACTGAGAGCTGAATTTCTTCCTCAACCGTGTCCATCGTCTTTATTAAAAAGTAATCTTTTCCTTCTATCTGACCCTCCCCCGTGCTTCTGAGACTCCGAGTAACTAAGGAACATAACAAAATCGGTAAGCTCAATATACTGAACGTTATTCATCATAGTATCCCCTACCATTAGACACAAGCAACTGCCACTTGTGTATTCTTCTGAAGCATTTATAGCTATGTAAGAAACTCCTGACATAGGTGAATGTCTACACAGTTTATCTTCAAGCATTAGAAATTCTAATCTTGGTTATTTCTGAACTCAGAAAAGCTGATTTGCAAATTATAGCACGCAAATAAAACTGTATGTTTTCTTTCCTCTTCAAAATGATCAGAAGGTAGTTCTAATATTAAACTATCCACAAGGAACATGTTTTGTCATCTTGGTCACAGTGTTAAAAATCAGTTTCTTCTTTCATACAAGTACTTTGCTTTAGGCTGTACATATGTGTGTGCATATATACATACATGTATATATATGTACATACATTGTTGACTGTTTTTTAAACTTTCCCCAGCAAAATTACTTCTGATGAACAAGAACCATGCCCTACCATGCATTGCTGCCTGATTTTTTGTTTGCTTTTCATTTGTCCAAGCCAGCTTACTATTACTATTCACCTTGAGGTTTTGAGGATCTCTTCATTTCTGTCTTTCAATAATCTTTCCCCCCCATAACCAATTCATAAATGCTTTTGGGGGGCTAAGTTTTCTAATGTACAAAGCACCGTATAACCCTTCAGTCTTCATTGAGTTTATGTGCAAGTAAGATTCCTATTAATTTCAGTGGGATTTTCGCTTGATTAAAGACTAAAGATTTCAGGATTCCATCCCCCCAGCCTCAGAAAACATCAAGTAAAATGTTTATTGCAATTATGCTAGAAATAAAGCCTGCAGGTAATAAACTATCACAACCACTGATGAATCACAGAACTAGAGTAAAGCATTTGAATAGGTCAGGAGACATTTAAATAAGAATTAGATGTTGTTTGTATGAGCCCTGGAGTCACCAGCAGTATTTTCCTTTCCTCGGATAGTGCTACAATTGATTGTTTTGAAGGTCTTCTAGCTTTATGGTACAAATGGGAAATTTTACACAAACAATTTTGCCTAAATTTAAGAGAGGCAGAACATGAAAATTTGACACTGAAGAATGGTAACATTTTTGTTGCTTGTAAAATATCTTATTTCCATAATTATTGATATGACACGAAATAGATAATAAAGACATTTCCAAGGTAAGTTAAAGCATTAAAAAAAAAGTTTTGTTAATTATTCTAGAATTCTATTACAGAACACAGTTAGTTCCAAATACCAGAGGTTAAATCCCAGAAGATATTTTTAAAAAATATTTGTTATTTTCTTTACTGTGTGATGGGAAAGTCTTCAAAACACTGACACAAAACTGAGGAAATTATGACATTTTGCTTTGTGTTTTAAATCTCTGCTGCAGGGGAAATCAACATTAAGAAAATTTTTGGTTAACTGTTCCGGTGTGCACGTACTCCAGACAGAAAACCTTTTTTCTGAACTCTTATGCCTCTCTTAGTCCTAAATAGAAACTTGTTACCCAAATGACGGACCTACTCAGGTCAAGAAGTGATTTCATGGAACATGAAACATGTACAACTTGGCCTGTGTAATGCTGATTGAATCTGGGTTCGAGTCTCATTTCTTCATGTAATGTGTACTACTTTCATCTATCATCGGACACTTTAAATCAGCATGGAATTAATGCAATAAAGTACCTTAGGCAAAGACTAAGCCTTCCTGATGCTTTAAACTTAGGAATCGTCCATTTACATACTGCATGCCAGTTGATACTTCAGTTCATGTATAAGACAATGACTGATCATGGCTTGAAGCAGCACTCAGCTCCAGTAAGGGTTGCAGAATCAGGTCCTCTGTTGTTGGCAACAAAAACTGGAAAAAGAGGAGTGGGTTTTGATTTCACTAATGTGCATAGAAATCTCAGTAATTCTATTTAATTTAGAGAAGTCACTCCAGATTTACACCAGTGCTACTGAAAATCAAAATCTGGCCCATTGTCTTAGCAAAATACACCAAGTCAATATCAGTTCATTACAGAGAAGGAGAGAGAAAGGGAATGAGAGAGAAAACAAGGATTTCGTTAGCAATGCATTCTGTAGTATAAAAGATAAAAAGGAATATCCAATTAACACACCACTATAATTGCTTGCAGACATTCTTTTTTATTTAAAGATGAAATAGCTAAGAGTTCTCATCAAAACTAGGGTCACAGCCTACATATTAAATGAAAGAAATTGATTGGGCTTTATTACACCCTGACTACTGCAAATGTGCCTCAATCACTGATTGCTATAAATTTATTCTTATAAACTACTAATTGCCCAAGTCATAATGGTAACAATGGTATAATGAAATTATCTTGATCAAGCTGATGCACAAATTTTGCTTGACAACATGAGCAGTGTGAGAAAAAAGGAAAGAAGACATGCATACAAATACATAATGTTTCATTAAAATTAAAACCAATGTTAAAACAACTGTTCTCTGAAGTATACAAAGTTCTATATTAGAAAGACTTCCTTTAGAAAAAATCATTTAAGAAGACAGGCATTTACATTTATAATAAAATGATCTTGCATTTTTTATTTGTCTTGAAAATTAATGACTTACTTAATCACATTTGATCAAAGGAGATAAGTTGATGTAGTCATGTGTTTCTGATTGCATTAAGCCTGATCCAGAGTGGCATGATGGATATTTAATAGTCTTGCTGTCCCTCTATATCTTGTCACCATTTCTTGATATGCATGGATACTGTAGAGTACACCACAGCACAAAACTGTACTTTTAATAGAACAGACTAAGTTTAGAAAAAAAGAAATTCTGTTGGAGCTTACATGGTAGAGCTTTTAGAAGTAGGTTATCCACCATCAAAATATTTTTCTTTAAAAGACAAAAACCTCACTTAACTCTCTACATTTTCTCCTTTTAAAAACGCATTTTGCTTCTACACTGCCTGTATTAAAATATATTGCTATAATAGGTTTCAAGGTCAAGACAGAGAGAAAGTATGTAGAAACAAAGATAGCCATCCAGAAAATGTAGGAAATTTCTAGAAGCTGGAATGCAGAGCATTGTGTAAAATATGAAAATTGGTGCTATTTATATTGAGCTAATAGCCGTTTCTACAAGTGTCAGCTGAGCCATTCAGAGGGAATGTTGGTATGTATGAGAAATTATTTCTGAATAGTTCAAATGTAGTCCCAACTGTTTCAGAATTAATCTCACCAAAAATGTTATTTAAACTCATGCCTAATTCTTTCTCACTAGAGTATTTCGTCAGTAGGAAAATTGTCTTTTTTTTCACGAGCATGTCTTGCTTTACTCTCTCAAAACATAGGTCCAAACTTTTATACAAGGGTACAATATTTTTGTTCTTGAAAATAAATTGCTCCTAAAATTGGTATAGTTGACACAATCCTGTAGGAATGTAAAAAACCTCGGAGAAAACCAAGCTGGAAGGGGTTCAGGAGGCCGTTTAGCTTAGCCCACAATCCCCACCCGCGCTGGGCGGTGTATTTGATAGGCTGCCCCACATTTTAAGTTTGTAACTACTGCAGTCTCTGTCCTATTGCCAGAAGGCTTTTTGCTAACGGCTAACCTAAATCCCTTTTGCTGCAAGTTATACTTAGCGACGCTTATTCCACGTATAAGGACCATGGAAAATGGTTTATTCCTTTGGTCTTTGCAATATGTTTTTACATATGGGAAGTCTGTGGCTCTTCTTTACACATCCTGCTCTCCCCCCACTTCCTTCATATTGGTTTTTAAGCTCTCTTACCAGCTGTTTTAAATATATATGTATGTAGGGGCAACGTGCAGGAGTTTAAGAAGAAAAATCAAACCCGTCAGCCTCATAGGAATAAATTACCTCGAAGGGAGCACACCTACAACACCTGGCAGGGCTGGGGCAGGGGGGCTACCCCGGCCGCAGCCACTTTTCCACCCCTGCCGGGGGAGCACGCAAGCTGCTGCCCGGGGCCAGTGCCGTGGGAGGCGTGTGGAGAGAGCGGCACCACCTGTGCCGCCGGGCAGCCGCTCCGCCCTGACTGAGCGCTCCGCCAGGCAGCTGCGAGCCGCCACCTGCCGCATCCCTGCCTGGAAGCTTCGCGAATCCTCGCGGCGCCTCAGAGCGGCCCCTCGCGGGGCGGGGGGGGCGTCGCGAGCCCACCGCCTAACGGTCGGTTGTCCCCTCAGCGGTCAGTTAGCAGGTGAGCGGCGCTGTCTCCTAACGCTGCGCCGCTTCAGCTGCTAGCCCTGGCAGATCGCAGACAGGTAAAAGATAAGATGCTAAACAAATTTAATGTTTGGGAGTGAAGGAAAAAAAATCTTGCTTTTATTTCTTTTCTTTTTGTGCATGTGTTTCCCCCATGTCTCAGCTTAGGACTCCCCTACCTTTCATTAAGGGTTTCCTAAATTCATGACTTCCACCAGTTTTCTTCACTTCAGCTGATTTCTAGCACGTGTTGGTGGTGGCTCTGTGGAAAACCGTAACTCAGTTCGTGAATTTATCAATTTAAAATGGCTTTTGCATGTGAACATCCAGCCACTGGGAGTTTCTTGAATAGCTGTACCTACTTTTTTGAACTGCTTGACCACGTCCATCATGTTGTATCAACTGAATTTTCCCCGAAGCCTTCACCACCTGTTATTACTTTTCCTGTAAGATAGATCCATTAACTTGTTACCCCAAAGAGCTTGATTGGAAGCAGGTTTTTAGGATTGACTGGATTTTTCTTTCTTGTAAATTGATTTTGTTTGTTTGTTTTTTCTCCATGAGTAATTATATGTAACAATTTGGGCCAAAAAATATTAAAATCATTGACACAATGAATGTATTGTTAATTCTGTGGTACTAATTCTATTCTAACCATGAGTATGGTAGTAGCTAATAAAATCTCACTGAATCATATTTGTGTGTTTAGTGAAGTATTGGGATTCTGCTGCGGTGTTAATGCAGTTGTGGATAGGGATTGTTTGTTTGTTTTACGAGAAGCAAGCCCTTGGCTTTAGCACACAAACCCTTGGATTATTCTTCTTGACTGCTCAGTAGAGAGACCAAGGATTATAGAACAGGGAAACTTAAAATTAATTTCTGTCACTAAATATCATTTCATATATATAGGTGAGCCAGCCTGTAGGTAACTGTCTCTAGGTTACACATTCTATGCGTATATGCAATGCTAATGTGTGTATTTTAATGTTCACATTAGACCAGAATATGTGTTTTCCATCATAAGCATGCTGCAGCTATATGAACAGTGGATACAAAGTAATGTTAGTATTGTGAATATTGATAGTTACTACATGCTATTTGCTTTTCTTCTTATTATTTCGCTTTAGATTGTTTTATTATTATTTATCTGGAGTAAATGAAATTGCTTTAGCTTTTTCTTAACTGTTAATTGGGACTTCCTGAAAAAATACTTTTTCACACCTGGAAGCCAATTTTTAATTTATTTTTTTTATTTATTATTACTCCATTGGCTTTTTCCTTATCATTATGTTGCTGATTATTGTTGCTGGTTTTGGGTGAACTTGTCCTGTGACCAGCTAACATTTTGAAAGGTATGTGTATCTATAAGTGGGTATGTTTATAGATTCAGACCACATATGAGAGAGAAGCTGGCCTGTACAAGACATAGCTGGCCTGAAAATGATACATCTCAGAACTAATGTCAGAGAACAAGAAACAATGTAACAATACTTACAAGAGAATCGTGGGGATGTTTTTGCAGTGTTAAAATCAGGATTTTAATCTATTACCTACTAAGAAGGGTGAGAAAGTTCCTTAATATTATTGATATAGTCAGTGAATGATACCTGGAATGCTATGCTGTGCAATAATATCATTATTTCTGGAATTTGTAAAATGAGCGCAAAAGTTAGTTTTTCAAAATGGCTTGTTCATATAATGCTGTAACACTGGTTTTCTCTCTTACTCATCCATTTCTTTATCCATCCATCTCTGTATCTATCATGAAATGACAATCCTAACTTACTTTAAACTCTCCAAAGGTATATTCTTAAATTTTAATGTTGGAAAAGCTTCATGATGACTAGTACTTTGGCTTAATATGGTATAGCTTCTGACAGCTGCTGCTGTAAGAAAAGCAAAGGATGACTGCATTACTGTCAGTTTCTGTCAGATTCTGGTTGCCAAACTCTTGCAGGGATGATGACAGTGAACCAAACAAGAGTGACAAAAGGAGTCAAAGCTGTGATTTTGAATAAGGAAGAGTGGACACTTGAATTGCATTTTGTTTGTGGTGTTTATTCTGTTCTACGTGTGGACTTCTTTGTGGCATGGTGCTTGTTCCCATTTCTTAAATTATTTGCTCTTCAGGACTTGTACCTGCTCTTGACACTCTCAAAAATGAAAAAAGTAACTGTTGACAAGCACAGAGTAGGTCAGAGTATGAACAGAAGAATAGCTGTAACTGTGGAATGTACTTGAAGGAGAAGGCAATCTCAGAGATGTGACCCCCAAGAGCGCGGAAACCTGTCTGGATAGCAGCTTGTACTTGTACAATGAAACTCTGACCTTATTTTCAAGCCAAATAAAAGTGGGGGGCATATATTAAATTAATAAACTATCTCATCATGAAACACCACTTAATTTTCTTTTCCAAGCTAATTTCTGTATCTTCATTTGTCCAAAGATTATTTCCTGGATGAGTTTCTGAATAAAAGAGCTGGTATACTTCTCTGTGTTAGATAGAACAATAGCTGCAAGTGCCATTTAAACGCGGGACCATTATCTGTCTTATTCTATGGATTTCCAAGCTGTCCTGCTCTACGATGACAAAGTAGCAGAGTTAAAAAAACAACCTGTTTGTACATATTTCTTTTTTTGTAGTGAGGTATAATAGTGTGACACTGACTCAGTTTGCACCTAACTGCAACTTTGTCTTAAGTCCCAGTGATTGCCAAAGTGAAGGGTGATGCTGAAACCATTGCTTGGATCCTGGTAACAGAAGTCCAAAGGATGCAGTGAACTTTTCTTGCCTGATTGTATTTCCCTGCTTTCCCCATTGTCGTCTACTCCCTGTCCTTTCCATCTGTTATTGACCCTACACCTGTTATGAATGGGCTGAGTGGGGGATAATGCCATAAATACATTTTGTTGACTTGGGACCTAAACCAGCTTTTGTTGTACTTACTTGCTATGTGAGGTTTCTGCACTGGTAGGTGAGTTTCTGAAATTGATCGAAATGCATTTAAGCTACAAAAAAGCTCTATGCATAGTGTTAACTATTTTATGGATAGATAAACCAGGAGGGAGTGTATTGGATCTGTCTGAGATGGAGTTAATTCTCCCCACAGCAGCCCTCATGGTGCTGTGCTGTGTATTGGTAGCTAGCAAACTGTTGATAACACACCAGTGTTTTGGCTACTACTGTGCAGTGCCAGCACACATCAAGGCTGTCTCTCCAACATTTCTTTTTCCCCAGCAGCAGGCTGGGGGGGGGCACGATCTTGGGAGAGGACACAGCTAGGACAGCTGACCCAAACTGACCAAAGGGATATTCCATACCATATGACATCTGCTCAGCAATAAGAAACTGAGAATAGGGGGAGGAACAGGGCGGGGGCATTCATTGGGTTTTTTTTGTTTTGGTTTTTTTTTTTTTTACAATGTTTGTCTTCCGGAGTAAGGGGCATGCATACTGAAGCCCTACTTCCCAGGAAGTGGCCAGACATCGCCTGCTGATGGGAAGTAGAGAATAATCTTTGCTTTTTGCTTTGCTTCCGCGCACAGCTTTTTGCTTTAGCTACATTAAACTGCCTTTATCTTGACCCACGAGTTTGGGGTTGTTTTTCTCCATCTTCCTTTGTCCCCTCCATGCCTTGCTGAGGAGGCGAGTGATAGAGTGGCTCTGGTGGGCACCTGGCCCCCAGCCAGGGTCAACCCATCACAGGGAGTAAGTGGGAATGAAAATAAATCAGTGGGCAAGTACTATGACTCATAATAGGAAACATATATTCTTTTGGTAGTTATTTCCCATATTATCTACACTAACACTATTAGTTCAATACTCTATCAAATGCTACTGAGAGTTGGTACCTATGGGTTATTTTCTAAATTTATACAAGAACATTACTAGACTAAATCCACTGTATGTTTTGCATTATGTGTCATTGTTCTTCTAAGCTGAGACTCACTATTTCCAACATGTTCTCTAGTATCGTCAGCTGAAATGTGCTCTAGCAGTCACAGGAGAGAATACTGTGACAGGTTGCAAAACAGTGTTGTTTATGTTTCAAGTTCCATTAGGAATGAGCTGTTTCAAAAACTGTATCAACTGTGCTATTTCAAATTCTGGGAAGTGTTTTTTAAAGGGCCTTGTACTGGGAGATAATAAAAAATTTGTTTAGTTTGCTTAGTTTTGAACTAGAGAAAATTTTGTAATGCTGGAAGTGGAGCCTAGGTGAGCCATAAGTCTGATCCAGCTTGATGATGTCTGTGTTCCTAGTTCTAGAGCAGCATTCAAATATCTTTAGAAACAGGGTTTTACTGAGAATGTTTCTTGTTATTTATTCTAGGGAAAAAAAAAACTATTGTGGTTTGGTTTGGGGTGTTTGGGGTTTTTTTCCCAGTATGTACTTTTTTTGAGCAATGTAGTTTCAGAGTGTTGTTTTGTATTCCTAGGAAGGATACATGTAGTGCTGGCTGAATTCCATGGAAACGTTGCCCATACTGGACTGTTTTTCTTTTCTTTTTTTGTGTTTTTTTTTTTTTCCTTTTTTCCTCTTCTTCTCCCTTCCCTCTTTAAGATCAACTTTGGTCTATCAGAGGTTAGAATTTACAATCAAAACCTGACTGCATACAACATAAAGATTATCTTTCGACAGTCTTCCTTAACCATTATACTTATTCTTAGGCCCCTATGTAGCAACAAAAGCCAATGTGTGATGAGTGGTCAGTTTGCATTGTTTTACTCTCTTTAATTATTGTAGTCATAGAATAGCTGGTAAGAAGAGCTGTGCTTTAATTTTATCTGGAGTTTTTATATAATCTCAGTGTCTTATAAATGAGTTATACACTTGTATGTTAGAGCTATGATGAAGCTTTGTGATATGATTTTTAAAATCAGGCCATTAAATATAGGGTACTATATGAGTACAAAGCATGGCATCATTATTATTTCAAAGATACATACTCTCACTTTTAGCTTTCTTCAAGTTTGAAGATAGGTGCTTCTAGTCCTAAAACAAGAGCATGATCAAAGGTCACACAGTAATTAACTCTTGGACACAATTCATTGGCATTAGAAGGGTATTCTTCAGTCGCTTTGTGATGCAGAACAAATGCTTCATTAATCAGTAACATACCAACCTGAGACTGAAAACTAATAAAATCAAGTGCTATGACTCGACATTGCTGGGGACACTGCTTAATACACATATTTCTTTATGCAATTTTCAGCATAAGTATCTGGATATTTTTCTTGAGTATGACGATTTTAGATGAGTTTTAATAACCCAAGACTTGTGAGAAGATAAAGAGACCAAAGTTATCTTCAAACACAGAAAAAGAAGGGATGAGGATTTTTCTATAAACTGTCTAGACTTTTAATTTCTCACAGAAATTGTGGCTATTGTAGTCTCTTCAATACCATGGGGAAAAAAATAAAGACAGTTATAAAAGTCCATAATGAGCTACATAAACGCTGGTTTACATTTTTTTTATTCTAGTAAAAATTCTCCATGTACACCATGTTCTGAATATTTTGTTATATTTTGTCTTGAAAGATGAAAAAATGAGACTGAGACATACCTCTTAGCGGGTAGAATTTGAGGAGCGGATCACCTGAGGAAGTCAACTCCTTGGTTACCTTGCTATTAGCCCTGGGCTCTGAACAGACATGATTTAGGGTGATGGATCATCTCTTTTTTTTTTTTTTTTTTTTTTTTTTTTTTTTTTTGGTTGTTTATTTTGGTTTTGTTATCCTTACTTTGATGCTGGAGATTTTTCTGAGGCAGATAATTTCATTCATTGCATTTTGTGATTTTACTGTGTTTTGTAATTTTGGCATGCATCACAGTTTTAAGGAAAAAAAAGAGTATAGCTAGCAAGGGGAAGAGCCTACGTATTCTTTATTATTTAAGTATTTTTGTTGTTGCTGTTTGGTTGGGGTTTTTTAAGAAATTGTTGATACTTAAGCCACTTAGAATTTTCTCAGCTGCAGCACTAGTTTTGGGAGAAAAAAAACAGAGACTGAATAAAAAGTCATAAGACGAGCTATCATAAATGAGTGTTGGCCTAGAGCACTACAAAATCACATTATGTTGTTTTATGTTTTGTTGGTTGCCACTTTGGCATTTCGATGACTATCTTTTGAACATGTTATCATCCAAATATATCACCACAGCACAAACTATCATTTGTGACCACCCTTGATGGTAACATCTGACTAATTTCTGTGTTCCTTTTCTGTACTCTGTATACTTTCAAAGACCAGATTGTTATTGCTATCACTGTCACATTTTTTTCCATTTTTTCTTCGCTAGAAACTGGTTTTGAAAAATTCAATTATGAACTTTAAAAAAAAAAAAAGTGCTGAAATTGTATCATCAATTATCTTTCGTTTAATTACTGTGTGACTTTTTTTTTAGCCTTTGAACATCATTTAGGACAGAGCTATGTGACAGTCCCAATGGGTTTGAGGCTCAGAAGGTGTTGGTCTGGGAATTCAGTTTGATGTATTTGGGAGCATGAGGCTATGTGTTGCAGAACCTGACTTGGTCAGAGTTAATTATATTTGAAATTACAGCAGGCATCTTTCCAACTCAACTGACCACTGTGCTTGCCTTTCTCAGGGAAGTGTGACATCACTCTTAAAAGGGCTGCTCTAAGAAAATGTCATCTCGAGGATTGGTGGGATGCTTACTTTAAAGGTCATTGTCAGACCTAAAATTTTAGTTGGCTTGGAACTTAGAGATATGTGATATCTGCTGTCATTAGTTCAGTTATCTCTCTGTAGAACAGAATGCTGAGCTTTATGGAGAGAGAGAACTTCTACTCCTTTGTGAAGACTTAAAAAGTATTGAAGGAGTTATTTCTTTGGACTTGATAGATTGTCTGAAAATTTCCTTATGTAATAGATGGAATGGATAACTTTTAGGAGAGATGGAAACTTCTAGATGAAAACTTTTAGGTGAGATCGCACATAGAAAATGATGAGGTGATTGGTGACAGCCAACATGGCTTCACTAAGGGCAAATCATGCCTGACAAATTTGGTGGCCTTCTATGATGGGGTTACAGTGTTGGTGGACAAGGGAAAGGCAACTGATGTCATCTACCTGGACTTGTGCAAGGCATTTGACACTGTCCTGCACGACATCCTTGTCTCTAAATTGGAGAGACGTGGATTTGATGGATGGACCACTTGGTGGATAAGGAATTGGCTGGATGGTCACACTCAGAGTTGTGGTCAGTGGCTCAATGTCCAAGTGGAGAACGGTGACAAGTGGTGTTCCTCAGGGGTTGGTACTGGGACCGGCACTGTTCAACATCTTTGTTGGCGACACGGACAATGGGATCACTTGCACCCTCAGCAAGTTTGCCGACGACACCAAGCTGTGTGGTGTGGTCGACATGCTGGAGGGAAGGGATGCCATCCAGAGGGACCTTGACAGGCTGGAGAGGTGGGCCCGTGCGAACCGCATGAAGTTCAACAAGGCCAAGTGCGAGGTCCTGCACGTGGGTCGGCGCAATCCCAAGCATGACTGTAGGCTGGGCGAGGAATTAATTGAAAGCAGCCCTGAGGAGAAGGACTTGGGGGTATTGATTGATGAGAAGCTCAACATGAGCCGGCAGTGTGCGCTTGCAGCCCAGAAAGCCAAGCGTGTCCTGGGCTGCATCAAAAGAAGTGTGACCAGCAGGTGGAGGGAGGTGATCCTGCCCCTCTACTCGGCTCTTGTGAGACCCCACCTGGAGTACTGCATCCAGCTCTGGGGTCCCCAGTAGAGGAGAGACATGGAGCTGTTGGAAGGAGTCCAGAGGAGGGCCACGAAGCTGATCAGAGGGCTGGAGCACCTCTCCTATGAGGACAGGTTGAGGGAGTTGGGATTGTTCAGCCTGGTGAAAAGAAGGCTCCGGGGAGATCTAATTGTGGCTTACCAGTACCTGAAGGGGGCCTACAGGAAAGCTGGTGAGGGACTGTTTATGAGGGAGTGTAGTGACAGGACAAGGGGTAATGGGTTTCAGCTGAAGGAGGGTCAATTTAGATGTTAGAGAGAAATTCTTTACTGTGAGGGTGGTGAGGCACTGGAACAGGTTGCCCAGAGAGGTTGTGGATGCCCCATCCCTGGAAGTGTTTAAGGCCAGGTTGGATGAGGCTTTGGGCAACGTGGTCTAGTGGAGGATGTCCCTGCCTGTAACAGGGGGATTGGAACTAGATGATCTCTAAGATCCCTTCCAACCCAAACCATTCTATGATTCTATGAGACTTCAGACTTGTGATTTCCTAATGAAAGGTAAAGAGAACTCTGAAACGCTAGACCAAGTTGCTGTAAAAGCTGGAATAAAGGGTATGGGTTATAAAGGGTTGTGCAGGTGCTTCTTATAGAACCCCACTGCAAGGGAGTTACGAAAAAACTTAAGTAAAAAGTACATGACGAACACTAGAAAGGTATTTTTATTTGTACCATATAGGAATAGGATACACTTTTAAAAAATGTGGGGGAGGAGAAAATATAAAAAGAGAACCCAGAGTATTCTATGACTAAATGAAATGTTAGAGGAGAAATGCTCTTTGAAACAGAAGGGCCAAAAGGCAAGATTTGTTAATTTTGTTGGTACATGCTGCAAATTGTAACAGAGCATTGATATCATGATTACTCACAATGATGTTTCTTTTTTGCTATAGTAGTGTCCTGTGAAGCAGCCTTAGTACTAACACCATCTCTGATTCCTAAATGACAAATAAATTCAATTCATCAGTACAAAGTTCTAGGATGAAACTGGACTCATTTCACTCAATTCTTAGAGAATCCTGGGCTCAAGTTTTATGTCCAGCACTAAGAAGTCTGAACTCTGATCTGCTTACACCAGCTTAAAAATCTGTAAAGACTGTTACCAGCTCAACTGTCTGGGGGGAATATCTGTTACATCCTTTGTCTTACATAGTCACTCCTTTGTGCAGAGAACTTCACAAGCAAGCAGTTTTGTTCTTTAAACTGTGATCTATCCCTCCATCCCTTAATTTCTCAGTGCTGAATCTAGTCGTCACGTGCTTCAATAGTTTTAACAGTCCATAAATTATAGAAAATAAAATGCCTTCCATTTTCCCACCCACCCATTTGCCACCTTTGTGTCCTTCATTGCCTTCATGTTCTGTTCTTTGCTTCCTTCTGCACAGATGACTCTGTCTCAGTGGGTTTTATTTCTTTTTTTCAGGCTTTGACTCTTCAGTGTGCAAATTTCACTAAGCTGAACCTCTGTAGGGCTGACTTGGCATTCAGTGTCATTTGTCAATTTCATTGATCACTCTCTCACCAACAGTATGAAGGGAGACTTGCAGAGTCAGCAGCTAGAAACTGGCCTTTTCTAGGATTATACTGTAAGAACCTCCAAATTAAAAATAAAGAGCTTTTTGATTTTTCTGCAGTGGGACTTTCAAAATGAATTAAAAAAAAGTCTCTCAACCCTCTTGTTTCATTCAACTGTAATTTTTCTTATTAATTCCTTCTCATTTTCTAAAAAATCACTCTCCTGTGGAAAAGGAAATTGTGCTTTACATGTTTAAATAATTTTACATTTTATTCTATTTCTTGTTATAACTCTACATCCATATGAGTCAAACAAGAAAGCACTTCACATACTAGAGTATGTCCCTGATCCAGTTTTCAGAGGGGAATGATCTAAGTTTAAAGATGTATTTTTCACTTCTCTCTCTCCACCCTTCCCCCTTTTACTTGCATTATCTCTGTAATCCATATAGAGTGAGTGTTTGAGAGAGAGAACAAATGGTTGAGTTGGGGATAAATATGGTACCTTTTCAACTATCTGACAAAGAAACTATTTTATTTCAACCAAAGAAAAACTTTATAGCATTTTGACTGCTACAAATTCTCCCTAGACTGAATTTATTTTCTTAGAGGATCCAAATTTTGTGAAGCATAAAGTCTTTCCTAAATAGCTCTTCAAAGAGTATTTCCATGGGAGCTGGACTGAACAGTCCTTTTCCTGCCTCTCTGTCCTTTCTTTCTCTCCCCATATATATGCTCCAGACTCTTACCTCTTTGTCAGGAAACAGATCTGCAGATTGTCCATGAAAATGTCATCATTTTGTCACAGACAGAGGAGCTAAAGATCTGCACTATGAACAGTCATGTTGCTGTATCTTATATTTTCACTTCCTGAATGCCACTGCACCAACAATTCCATGTGAAATAAATGTAATTGCTTGTACACAGGACATAAACCCTGTGCATTCCCTTCTCCTCCGCATTGCTCTCTTCTCTCTTTTTGCTATTTAGTAGGACTCATACATGAAAAGGGGTAGAGTTAAGATCTGGGATTGTGTAAACATTATTTCTATAAGTAATTTTGTACACTGCAGTGATAAATTTAAAAAAAAATATTCCATTGTCATCCTTGGCAATGATATTTTAAATTATTTAAATGTTCACTTAGAGGGTAATTTCCAGTGTTGTTCTCTCTGAAAACACCATAAGCCTCAAGCCTGCAATCCTCTGTTCAGGGACTTGAATGTAAACATAATTGTTTTCACTACTGAAATCAACAATCATGAAGATTCTGTGCTTCATGGATGATCAGAATACCTTATTGGTCTCTTTCCTTTTCTTCATATAATACAGAATTCTTTTGGAGGATTATTCTGGCAAAGTTTAACTTATTGATGCTCACTTACTAGGCTCATGATTGACAAAAATGGTGATGGTGCTGCTGTTTTAGAAAGTGACTTAACTGAAGTGGTTGTTCTAGTAACAAACGAGTAAAGGAGTCGTGTGTGGTGTAGCATCTTACTGAATTCACTCACTGGAATCTAAAATCCTTTCCTTCCAAAATGAATTGTAGCTTGCAGTATAAAAATCAAAAGGAAAATTAATTTTGGTTTAAAGCTGACAAAAACTGCCTTTCACTCTATAGTGTTGATCATCAGTATTTGCAAAGAAAAGGAACACAGGCACAGGGAAATGTTACTGTGTTATTTAGTTTTGTATAAAACTTTAGCTACTGGCTCTTTTTAGTGTGGTTTTGGAAAGGTGTCTTTATTTTTTTTTTTAAATATAGATCGTCTGCTATGTTCTTTACCTGAGCAATAATATGTGAGCATCTGCCAAGGTGCCTACACCTCTACAAGATTTAAATACTAATTATATAAGTTCACTCTTCCAAATGGCAAGGGAAACTAGTTATTGAAGTTTATTTATTTTAAACAAAACAAAACATATTTTTTCTCTATTTTGTGACTCAGCAGACTTTGGAAGGAAAGACAGGGAAAAAGCAAAACTGAATGTTGATTGTAATCAGGATTGTAATTGCTGCCAGGATCCTGAACTCCAAGTCTGAAGTTTGTGCACTAGATCTATCTTCTGTAAAACACTTTGTTTACCCAAGCTCAGTCCTTGTTACAATGGAACCTAGCACCTTTGGGAAACTGAGGTCTCAGAGGAAATTTGAAGGGCATTATGGTGCTCAGTCTGTATGAAGATGATACCATATACTACTCTAAGTTAAACGTGAGATTGCTTTGTCACAAAATAGCATGGTTGTAAGTAATAGCTGCTTGCTAAAGTTCCAAATTGAGGCACACAATTTCTTTTTTTAATACTGAAAATAGAGTCATCTTGAATCCATGGAAAAACCAACCAGATATTTGAAACGTGAATCTGGGAGTCCCATAATTTATTTTCCGCAAACTTAGCCTCTTTGTGTGAGAGATTTATAGGTACTTGTTTCCCAGGTGAACTGTACAGTATTTTATTCAGTCTGTTAAAAGTTTTCACATATTTAGTTTGTTGTTTGCTGTATATTCCTGTGACAATATTTCTGCCATTAAATGAATGTCCTAATCACAAAAAATACTTGATGTAATGTCCAAATTATTGATGTTTGTTTATTCACCAATGTCTAAACCAGAATATCTCCTTGACTATACATCTAATCTTGCTACTTTACTAAACCACATCTCTGTACCTTTTCTGAATGATAAACAGACATCCCTGCGCTGTGATTTTGAATTAAATTTTAGGGAGTCGATTTGCTGAGTTAGGATGGAGGCGAGGAATGTTTGGGGTTTCTACTGCTGTTGAAAAAGTAATGCAAATACAAAATTACATGTTCCAAATATTGTTCTTTTTTGTGAATGACTTTCTGCTAAGGAAACAGGAAACTTGCCCTCAGTTTAACAAGGAAATTTGATCTCTTTTTCTTAGAAGTTTGGCTTGTGTGCTATGCATATTATATGCCTTGTGCTCTTAGGCATTGAATGTTGTCCGAGTCAGATTAGAATCTGATTCAGCAAAGTCACAGAACCAAGAAAATTATCTGCTTTTACAATAATTTACTAAAAGCGATTTATATTATATGATTCATTCTAAAGAGATAGATTATGGTGATTATCTTTGGTGAACACCAAACAGCGGTAAACTGAAGTTCTACAAGGAAAAGGCCATAGGAAAAAGGACGCCTCTGGGACACCCAATGTAGGAAAAAGCAAAAAAACCAACCATCAACAAAAAAAACCCATAAACAAACTCCAAACCCCTGTCCTTGTTCTGGCTAGGATAGAGTTAATTTTCACAAGGAGCCAGGACAGGTGAGCCAGGCTGGCCAGGGGGCTATTCCATACCATGCGAGCCATGCTCACCATAAAAAGGGGCTAGCCTAGCCGGGGAGGAGTGGGCTCAGTGTGGCTCCTGGACCTGCTGAGTGTTGGGTGGGTCGGTGAATTGGTAAATTGCTTTCTGTTATCACCCATTGTGAATAGCTGTTATCAGTACTGTTGTTGATTGTTTCCCCCTCCCTTGCGGTCCCAGTAAACTGTCCTTACCCCAACCCACGAGGCTTTGCCTTTGTTTTTCTGTTCTCCTCCCCATCCCACCAGAGGAGGGGTGAGTGAGTGGCTGCGTGGTGCTCAGCTGCTGGCTGGGGCTAAACCACGTCAACTCCTCACAGATTTTAGCTTCTTTCTTTCTTGACACCCTCCCCTTCCCCCTTGCAAAAGCAAGTAAAAAAAACCCCAAATCCCCCCCCCCCCAAACCAAACAAAAAACCCCAACCAACCAAAAAAACAAAACAAAAACCACCCCAGTTAAAATCATGCTAGTATAGTTTGGCAAGGAGTAACACAGAAGGTGAGAATAAGAATTCCAACAGAATTTATATGCTTCATGAATTCAGGTTTGGCTGGTGAAACTAAAGAACCTGTGGTACTCATGAGACTGTAACTGTAGGATAGGGACCGTGAAACAGAAACTATAGAATCAGGTTGAGATAATTAGTTTGTAACCAAGGTAATACGTAATGAAGCTAACTGACCATGGCAAGGTACAATGCTGCTATGTTCCATGTACAGTCCCTTCCAAACTGAACAATAGGTTTGGAGATATTAATCTTATGAAGTCGTTATGGACAGGTGCATCCACAGCAAGGGTACTGCGCATGCCCACAAGAAGAGGGTCACCCAGCGGACGCAGGTGCAAGACCACTGACGACCACCAGAGACCCTTGAGGACTATCAACTCAAATCCCTGAGCATGCGTGATGGGGAAGGGAATATGGAAATGGATTCTAAGAAATGATTATCATAGGACTGCCTTTTCTGAGAAAAACGATGAATATGTATGTTTTGATCCTACATAACCTGTGTGTTGGCGATCACCTGGCATGCACGTTGGGTGGAGCTATCCCCCATGCATCCAGCGCTGCAATAAAGAATGCCTGCCTTTTAACACTACATTGGTGTTACGAGGTTTATTCCTGGATTTCGGTGACAAGACTAGCTCTCATTAGAGGTTGTGGTCTTGAGCTTTTTCTTTAGTTGTTTCTCTACAATTCTGATGCATTCAGGTCTGAGACTAGTTTCTTTGCCATATTAGGTACTCATTGCAACTAGGAGGAAGGAAGAAGTATTGCTGAGTTGTAGAGACTGGATGAGGCATGTGCCTTTTGTTGGCCCTTTGTCTATGCTGTCTGCACTTTCATTCTTCCTGCCCTTAGGAAGTATGCCTCCCGTCATCTTTAGGAATTTTTTGCACTTCTAGCAGTAGATTGTCAGTTGCCTTTCTTGTTTTATGAATCTAATATTCCTACACACTAGAATCTCAGCAAAATGACAGATAATCTCTCAACCATGAAGATGTCCTTCCATCTGTGTGCCATGATCTCAAAAGTAGATCCTTCCCCACAGAAATCTTCAGAGAACAACTATGATACAACTCTTCCAAGAACATAAAAAATTACATAATACATGTTTTATTCCATAAATGTTTGCATTATGGTTAAATGTTTAATAAACTTCCTAATTGCCTTTGTTTACAGTAAGGAATTTACTGTGCTTTTTTCTTCCCCCCCCCCCCCCCCCCCCCCGTAATTTAATTAGCTATCAGAACTGAAAGCACAAAATGTCTGCACTGCCAGGTTCAGCTGCTTTTTAAGTAATCAGACTGGATCTTAGAACTAGTGTTGTTTTGAATAACAAATACCAATGCGAAACACAGACAACAGTTAAGCTATAACAAGTGTTAAGATTAGGAACTTCAGGTAAGCAGAAATTCATCTAAGTTCCACAAAGAGTTCAGTCTCCAGCTTTGTCCCAATGAAATGAGTGGCCAAAAGTCTACTGACTAAAATCAGTCCCAGATGTATACCACACAGTCTACTGTGTTACTACAATGCCCCCTTCTAATAGCAAGTGGGAGACATACAAAGCTTGATATAATGATATCCTGAGACAAATGCAGAGGGGGAAATGAAAGAAGATGGATACTGTAACATGAGGACTACAAGGATAGTATAGTATGACAGTGGAAAGAAATGGTCAGTGAGAATAAGGAGAAAAATACAATTGGAAGGTATTGTGCAACAGTGTTGCTCTTCGTTGTTGCAGGGTTTTCTGTGCTGAAAGGTTCACATCTCATTTGCCATGACAATGAGTAGTAGCTGCAAGAGATCTTTAAGGTCCTTTTGGGCTCTGCATTCAAAGGCATAGCTCACCATTGTCTCAATCCAGATTTACTCAAGTATAAAACTGGAACAATGAAGTCATAGCTAGAACTGAAGCCTGCAGTACAGGGTGAATGACTAGGTGAGAATCTTAAATACTAGGTTAGCTGTAAGAGAACTTGGCTGGTTTTGGCTAACCATGTCAAATGTTGCCATTTTGTAACAATGGAAGTCTGAAAAAGCTACTGAAGAAGGATCTCTGAAAAGTTATTTCAAACAAGCAGGAAAAAATTCCACAAAATCCCATGGTTCACAAAGACGAATATTTGTCTAAGTGTCTGAAAATAATTTGGGATTTTCAAAGCCACAGGCTTTTGGCAGTTTGCTTGTTTTAGTCCCATTAGAGCAGAACTCAGCTCTAATAAAGAATAAAGCAGCAATAGAAAGGAGAGCAAGTAGTATCGTATTTCGCAGGTGAGTTTTTTACTCATAAGCAGTGAGCAAATTTAATAGTGGAAATGGAAAGAGGATTTATGTCTAATCACATCTGGACACTCTGTGGTTCTCTACTTACTGTTTGAATAAGAGGTCTTCCTTAGCCCTCAAGTTTGCAAATGCCAGTCACTTTTTGGGCATAACCAACACTTATATGGTGACAAGAGGACTTCTTTCAGAGAGATGTACAGTTCTATTAAATGTTCTATCATATAGGCTATAAAATAAATAAAGCCTAAATATGAATCTTAAAAACAGGTCAGTTATTATCTTTGATTACTAGAGAAACTTGCAGTCTCGTATGGACCTGTCTTTTTTCTTAAAATCATGAAATGTGCAATACAATACTTTGTGGCAGTTTAGACTGTAAGAATTGGACTCCCACAAGGCTGGATGTTTTTGTTGATGTGAAGGCTCTGAAAGAATCTTCTTTCATGACAGCAAAATAAATGTGGAGTTCAAACAAAACTACATTAGGAATTTATTTTTTATTTTCTTTCTTGCCATGCATAAGGCATGCAGGATTGAGACAGTAATTCATGCATAAAATCTTCCCTTTTTTTCTCACGAGTTGCAGTGACAGAGACTATGATGTCTGTGAGTAGGTAAAATGACTGTGAGTGTCACAAAGCCAAACCTATACATCTAAGTATGGATTTTCAGTTGATTTCTTAATGCAAAGTAATTTCTTGATACAAAGTCACTGCATACCTTTAAATAATATATAAATATTCTGTTAATATTCTGGAAACTTAAACAGAGTTTGAAATGCTGCTGATCTTACAGATTTAAATAATAACATAAAAAAAATCTGCTGACACAAATGTATTAGAAACAAACCTATATAAAGGAGCAGTTAACCCAAAACTATTGTGAGATATATTATATATTGTTTGACATACTTTCATATGAGCAAGCAGAAGTACCCCATCCTTTAGACTGTGGTAATGTGCCTTATTGTTAAATTCAATAGGAAAAGCTATTCATACTGTAGTATGATTGAAAAGAAAATTGAATCCTTTTGATGTTATAAATGTGTCTATTACTGCATGTGCACACAAATTTTCCATGGAAATTATGGTGAAAGTAGTGATTCTCCTAGAAAAATGCATTAGTGTTGACATGTTCAATTTTAGCCACATCAGAATATAAATACCCTTTAACCATGGTCAAATTGTTGGGAATATATATAGTGTATCTACATAAGTCAGTTGTCTGTCTAAAAATATATGTTCCTATCGTCCAGTTATGTTCTCTGTTTCAGCTGAAAGGGAAATTAAAAACAGTGTCTCACACATATTACTGTTTTCTTACAATATTGTGTTGTAAAATATTTCAGTATGTAAAGTATATTTTGTATAGCTGTTCATGAGTATTTTTAATTTTGAAAAACCACAATATACTTAACAGAATTTTGGTTATGAAGCAAATTATACATGAGAGGTTGACTGTCCATTTACTTGCATGGCAATTGGTTCTGTGTACGAAGTGCTAGATTTTCCTTGTAATGGAAATAGTCTATGCTCCTTTGCATTGATAATTGAATTTAAAAAAGAGTGTATCCAACAGCTGAAGATTTATGGTGGTGGCACTTTCAAAGTTTGCAGTTTGTCCAGGATCATAACTAGAGAAGACAAATTCTTTTTTTCTATCTGTGAAACCTACTGTTTGGTGTCAGCTAAAATTATACACAGTTTTAAAATGTATCGCTCAATGCACTTTGTATATTAAGGTACATTAAGTTACATGGCCTAATGCAGTAAGAACTAACCTGACATAAGCAGACATGAAAGCATTATGTATACTGCATTGTAATTATATAAAAGCACTAATGTTTTTTAGGAGGGAAAACTTTAATTCTTCAGAGCTCAATTGGTATAGCCTTGGCAGTAATAATTCCTGTTGTTTAAACCCAATGAAAAGTACACAAAATACGTTGCTTGTTTTTTGGTGTGGTGGTGGAGTTTTGTTTTGGTTTTGTTGTTGTTGTTGTTGGGTTTTTTTCAGGCTTAGTGGGCAGATATTTAACTTGCAGAGTATTCTAGCTAACTTGATAAAATGATAGAAACCTAAAAGGGACCTCAGAGGGGCTTGCAGTCCCATATTTAGATGATAGACAATTTTATTTAATACCTGTATAGTTAGAATCAGTCCTAACATCAGTTTCTCATACTACTGCAGTGTGATTTATTTTTTCCATGAGAATAATGGAACTAGTTACATGAATAAGAGTCATGTGCTTTTAAGAAGTCAGTGCACTTGCATTTAGCAATGTCTTGAATATATGGAGAACAGAAAGGGTCAATTTATTTTACAGTAAACTGTGGATTCTTCTGTCAGAATGTAGGCTGCTTCAATGTTTTAGACTCTTGTAAAACAAGGAACTTGGTCATTAAATTATTTTTAACATTGTAACCTTTGAACTCTGCTTGCGATTTGGACAATGATAATGATTGAAACTCAGTTTATTGCTTAAAACTCAGTGGAGTTGTGAGTATGTGAAGAAAAAGTGAATCTTGATTCACAGAGGTGACTTTTTCTGCATTGAAACAAATTATTGCAATTGCAAAAGAAGAGAGAAGACAGTGAAAATTATGTTGTTATATTGATTAACGCATTGATATGCTCTGTTCTAAATCATCAGGAAGCTTTAGTTTAGCTGAGGAGGAGAGGTAGAAAATATTTCTCCCTGCTCTACTTTTTTCCTAAGAACTAGGAACAATAGGATTTTCAAACATGTTTTAATGACTGGGGATGTTTATTTTGATCTTTAATAAATTATGTGCTCTTAAACACTTAGGAGTTTTCCATAATCATATATTCTTCTGCTGCCCGCCCCCCCCCCCCCGCCCCATCTATCCCTCAGTTCCCTCAGTTTCTGTTTCCATAAATCTCAACAATAGTGCACAATCTTAGTAGCAGGTGCCAAAACATTGCTGAACAGATAGTGATACCGACAATGATTTTAGCAATGCAAGTTTAAAGATCCTCCTTGTCTTCCTCTTAAAACTTTATTGCAAGATGGGCCTAGATGTTTAAGTAAATAAGTTATGATACAGTCTTCAAATTAAATTTTAAATATACTTGAAAGAAAATAAAATTATTTAACAGAAAATAAATTTTAAGAAACATTGTAAGCAATAAATACTTAGACCTTGTTCAAAGAAAGAAGTAAACTTATAACCTGAAATGAAAAACTTGAGCTTTGTGTATATATTCTGAAATAGTACCACATCTGGAGCAGCAACACATTGGGCATTTTGGCATGTTCAAAAAGTCCAGATCTTCAACTAAGATACACATGGGCTATTTCAGAGTGAAAATTACTTTATACCCATCTAATTCCTCCTGGTGTGCTGAGTTTGTTAGGCTCTCAGTACAGTTGATATAGTCTGTGATGATTTTGAAATATTATTATCCCTCCGATAGAATGATAATTTCAAAGTCATTTTCATCTATAGTCAGTTATCTAATATATAAATTTTCTGCTGTAGTACTTGAACATCTTCCATGAAACTTAAACATATGGATCTCTGTCTTTTAGCCCCGTCAGCATGGACAAACTATAAAGTTATTATCATCATTTGAATGTAAAATATATTGATGGATACATGTCACATAACACGTGAGAGTCCTGATATTTTGGAAAATAATTACGTACTTTCCTTTCTTTCCATTCTTTAACTCTTCCCTTCCTCTCTTTTCCTCTTCTCTCTTTCCATGCACATCAGCTAAGTTAGTGTATCTTTTCAAAATATTTCAGAATCCAAGTATGGGTGGATATATTTACACAGAGTGAATTACAGCTGGATGCATTCCTATGTCAACATGTGCCATGTTGATTTCTTATAAAGTAGATCGTTATTCTGTGTGGCATAAATAGTTTTACCAGACTGAAATGATTAAAGCCAGTGAGTCATTAATTAGCATCTAATTAGGAGACTAGTAATGTGTCCAGGTACACCAGCTATTGTGTTATATTTTCCTTTACAGAAAAAAGTGATTCAACCTTGCACGATAATGTGCAAGTTACATGTCTTTTTCCACATTGTATATAAAATTGGGGGGGGGGGGGGGAGAAAGGAGTCTAAGTTGTCAATTTTGCTGGAAAATTGTGTTATATTTGCAGAAATGAAACCCTAGGTTATAAGAAAAATATACTTCAGCAAGGGATACCTAAAAATGCAAAAAGCGATTCTCTGAACACTTTCAAGGTAGATGTTTTATTGTTGTGTGACTATACTAACACATATGAGTGATTTAACAGCTAATATACATAGAATACATACAGTCTTTTGTGTTCCAAGACATTTGTAAAGTAAATTCACTGTGGGGGAGGGAAAGAAACTGTGCGAGTACAATGAACCTGCTCAAGCCTATACTGGGTCCTTACTTGCCACATTTCACTGTCAATTGCTTATTAACGAATCATAATGGTCTCATAGTGATGGCAATTCAGAAGAATTTTGTGTAGATGAATCACAAAGCATGGAGACAAGGGTTTAAGAAAATCCATAAAGTGTGAGCAAAATATGTATAGTAGGCCAGAATGAGTATTTCAGTTTGACAGGTTGGCTTGAACGTGAATTAATCACAGTTTTACAGAATTGCATGAACCACACTCATTCTTTTTTAATAAATCATTTGATTTTATTCCTCTGTTAAAAATGCATTATTACTATACATTTAAGACTGTATAAATGAAACTGCAATCAGAATATTAACTATGACAATTTCTTCTTCCAACTTTAATACAATGCTTTAAACTTGGTTTTGTCTTTTGTGTTTGCAGTCCCATACTTGACACTTACATCAAAAAGGTCAGTATGAAGACTGGAACACATTTTGCAAATACAGATTTTGGAGAAGTTCTAATAAATCAGGATTTCTAGCAGTTTTTGAACTCTAATAATGATGCATCAGGAAAAGTTTTGTTGGAAGGAATTTGTTCCCCTGTTCAAAGCAGAATATAGGTTTATTTTGTATCACCATCCAAGTTTTCGAAAAGAATATCAGAATCTTGTCTACAGATTCATAGGCGCATAAAACAACATGTAAAAATGGAACAAAAAAGACTTGTATAAAATAAACTATACTAATTCCCACAATTTAGATCTTAAAAAACTTTAGCGGTTATCTTTGGTCATCTTTGTCTAAATTTTTTTTTTCTTTTGAATGTTTTTTTCTGTCATTCTCTACTATGTCTGTGTTTTCTCTTTCACATTATGAATGACTTCTAAATTTTCTATGAAGTCTCTAATTACTAATGTTGTCACTTTAAACTAGTATATTTTTTTGTTTGGGGGTTCTCAAAGTGATTCCTAGGCACTAATTATGTAAGCTTATTAAATTCCTGTTAGATATATAGATATATTTATTCCAAGTTATATTTTTCACAAGAAAAATTTAAGCCCAAACTATGAAGACTATAACTGTAAGCGCAATACAGTGCTAGGTTTTAGGTGCCTTGCTCCCCTGTGTTGAACCTTCTGTTAAAGATTTAAATTTTCTTATGTAATGCATTAAAAAAAATAAATTGGACTGAGATTCAAAATTTCAAACACAGAGCAGAAAATTAGCAAGTCTGAGATTTTGCTATTCCTTCTAGGCTTTGATACCTCAATTGGGACTGTAATGAGTTATACCCATCCATTTAATACAGTGTGCAAATTTCAGGGTTAGTGCCTATACTTTTTCTTAGTTGTAGTGAATAAGACACGCTTTCCTTTCAGGAAAAGAAAAATAAAGGCAGGCACTTGCCCTGGAAAGTGAGATAACTTAAGGTCAGTTACTTTTACAGTCTGAGGTTCTTCTGGTCTCTTAGGACAGTGCCACACTTAACAGGCTTCAAGCTGGGTTGAAGAGGCTTCTCACAGAAGTCATTCTACCCTGTACTAGGAAGAACAAGAAATCTGCTGGAACAAAGAAAGTGTAAAAGAAAGCATGATCTTCTAGCTTAATGGTCCTAGAGCTGTTTCTGTATTTGCTGTGAAAAAGTCTTTGTCATTCCATATCTATCTTAGCAATCACCTATTTTATATAAAAAGCACAACCACATCACGATTGTAAGAGAAACGTAGTAGGAGCAAATGCATTTTCTAGGTATCCTTTCCAGGGTTATTAGAACATCAGAGGACACTTGCTGTGTTGTAATCCTCAGGCCTAGTTTCTGGATCCAAACAATGCTCAAGCAAGGTATAGGTGACAGAAGCAATGTCCTATTGTTTTAAAACCAGAGAAAGATGCTTTTTTTTTTTTTTTTTTTTTTTTTTTTTTTTTTTTTTTAATTAAAGCACTCCCAGAGTTAAACAGTTGTGAGAGGGTTGGTTTTGTTTGGGTTTCTTGTTCCCTAGGTGAACATGGCATTTGGGCAAGTAAATTCTGCCCATTCTACTGTCAGTACCATATCCTTTGACTAGGCTTAATTCTAAATGACCTTTAAAAAGCAGGACAAGGGGGCAGTGGCATACTCAGAAATCAAAGTGGTGCTGTCCTGACCTCTTAAATCTCTTTCAAAGACCACTGCCCAATTCTTGTCTTTAATTACTAAACCATTGTATTTTTCCTCTCAGTAGAGATTTCTTATTATGACAATTAGGGCTGTGATCTTTGTGAGACATCAGTTAGGCAGAGTTGCCTAGCTCATAGCCATATACTTATGCCTTTCCCAAGAAAACAATAGTTCCATTATAGCCAGAGCTGGAAATTTGTTGTTCTTTGTTGTTCTGGATTGCTTGCTCTGAAACCTAGGAATTAGATAACTTTTCTGACTTCACATTTCAGTTTTTTAGCTTAACCCACCACAGCAGCGTTTTTAATCTCTCATCTGAAAAATATTATTATTGGCCAACATGAAGCTCCTCTGAGTTTCCAGATACTGTGAAGATCCTAAAGATAATGACAAATTTGACAAATGGGATGGAACCCAAACTTTGAGAAACTTGGAATTCAAATGCATGCCTGTGTGTGGGGAAAATCAGCATTAGGGCTGGAAAATTTGTAGCTGAATAACTAAGTGAAAGATTTGGCTGTGTCTGAAGCACGTGTTTTAACTGAAATGCAAAATGCATTGTTTTAGTTTCAGAAGAAAACTAGCTAAGCCTTATGATAAGTCATCTGGTGCAGACAAATACATTTACCATCCCAAAATGAGCATTCAAAATCAAATGGAAGTCATTGCTGGTTATAAATATTATCTTTTTCATACTGATTTTTAGTTTGTAAACCAGAAAGTTGAAATTAACCATGAAGGGTGTAAACCACAGAAACAAAATTGGCAGACTTCATACATTTGGGAGGCAATTCATGGAAACAGTAGCTTTGGAAGTACTACCAAGGTAGGCTTTAAAGTAGGTATGTATATACTTTCTTTTTAGGGAGAAAAAAACAGCCAACCAACCAAAAAAAAAAAACCCCAACAAATCAAACCCACAACCAAAAGTGAAAATATGGTGTTGGAGATGGATGCTCTCATGAAGAACACAAAAAGAAACCCATCTTTCAAATGTGTTATTTTAAAACTTGTTTTATCTATGCCTACAGTGTAGTATGTTAGATTCTGTCACGTCTTTAGTTGTGATGGACACATAAGTTTCTGTGGACTAACAAACATTAAATATCCTAAGTTAATGTCCATGTATATATCCTGGCCCACTGGCACTTTTATAGTAGCTATACAATAGCTCTGCCTCTTTCACTGTAAGATTAGGTGGCTTGAATTATTTGTTTTGGAATGTTTTCCATTTATTGTGGAATGCATGGGACAGAAGAATGCTGGCTGAGTTATGAAGCGGTGCTTGGCACTCTGTCTTGTTTGTACGCAAAAGCTTGCACTCAGTCCGCATATTACCTTTCTCTAATGATCATACTCTTATTTAGTCTTACTAAGGCACAAGAAATGACTGAGGATAGCTGAACATAGCTCACTGTGTACAAGTAGCACCCAGGAAAGTTGATATCTAAAATGCTTAATAAACACTTCACAGTTGTTGTTATATCAACAGTTTGAATAATAAACAAGAAATTAAAGCAGCTACTCCTGCTGTCATTTACCCTGGGGTAGGGCTAAGTCTGGAAGTCTATAAAATAGGTTACACTTGTTCACAGGCCTGTGTAAAACTGATGCGAGAATTTAATTAGGCCCAAAGTATCACTAGAGTGAGGAATATAACTGGGAATATACATTGCATGTTGCTAACATGTAAGAAAAATAATCTCCTCAAGTGTCTTTTTACATTAAATTTAGGAAACAAATTATAGTCAATAAAATCAGTGTTAAAATATAGTTGTATTCTAGGTGATTCAAGATGCCAAGGAAAATTCTTTCAGGGAAATACCATTAATAACCATACAGATGCAGTTTTTTCATTGAAATCCATGAAGCAGTGGGCATTCAGCATCTCATAAGGGACTGCACTGCCACCTCACAGCAGAGGGTGCCTAATTGTCTTTTATCTCACTGAAGTTTTAAATAGAAGAAGGTACAAATTACTTTGTTTCTCATCAGTCAGCAAGCTGTTTATTGCAGTAAATGAGTCATGCCCTTATATTTCTGCCATACTAGTTCAGAGGTCTTCAGGTGTGATACCAACAATCAGAGATCTTATTATAGCCTGTAGGTGTAAAATTATTTTTCTTTCTTTGCATTCCTGCATAGATTTCATTTGCATTTTTTCCCAGTATGCTTTCATATCCATCATCAAAAGTTCTCAGTAGTGATTATCAGCTTTTGTTGTTGTATGTTGCTTTTCTGCTATTTGGTAGAGTCTATTTTTAATATTGCTTCTGACTACTGCGTGTGCAGGCTTGTCTCAGCAGTTCAATCCTGAGTGTCAGGCATTCAATTAAACAGGGTATTTTATTTTATTCAAGGAGACTGCAGTGTGTCTAGCCCAGTAACTATCTGAGTAAGAAGGAAGGCAGGCAGGCAAGTATTTCTCTTGAAAATGGCATGACATCTGCAGCCAAATGTGAAAAGATCACAGGATTAGCTTTTCTTTAACACTATTATTTCTTTTCAATAGAGTGTAAAATTTTGAGGGATGAAGTTTAATACTGGGTGTTATTGCAATAAGATTGGTTTTGCGTGTGTGACATAGCAGCAATAAATTTGTATATCGGTTTTGGATAATACCACTTGGCTATATGCATTTTAGGGTTTTTTGTGAGTTCTTATACAAGACCATTTTAAGGCGTGCATTTTCAGGTGTGTCTATACTGATCTATGTGTAATATTTTTGAAGTTTTACATTTCAAGCAACTCTTTTTCCCATACATTTGAAGTTCTTGACTTCACTTAGACATTGAAATTTGAATGCAAAAGAATTATTCAGGTGTGATTAAGCAGAGTTTAAAATTCCATACCTTATGGTACAATTATGGTATTAACAACATTTGCTCACATGAGTAGCTGTTATTTAAGCCATAAACTTTTAAGAAACACTCAAGGACTTAGTAGCCAGTGACCTGTTTTCAAAAACAACTTCATGCATTTAAGATCATGGCTATGTTTTCTTTTTAACTTTACCTAAAACATGTTCCTCAGACTCATCATCAGCATTATCTCATCATCCTGCCAGCATTACCAACCCACTGAAGTAAAAATAAACAGATGTGTTTTAAAGAGCTTAAATAATAAGGTTTTGCCAGCTTGACTCATATTGGCTGAAGCTGGTTATTGAGTGTTCCCAGGAGTAAGCACTGTTGGAGCAGAGGGGACAGAGCTTGCATGAAGAGTGTGTTAAGTACCTGAGGACTCAAGTGTATATCCCTTCACCCACCCTAGCTAAAGACGGAGGATTGCATGTGCCCATGACATAAAATACCTTTGATTTACTAGACACCTAAAAAAACTGTAAAGTCACTATTGAAAATAGGATTTGGACTTACATATTTTCCTACAAGAAACAGTCTTGCTACAAGAGTTAATCATCCAAGTATGGCACATATTGTTACATATATTCAAATATTTAAATTTTGAATGTAATATATCAAATGGTCTAAGTAATAGTATAACTAATAATTTACAGGTGATTAGAACATTGACAGCTGTTACTGTACATTTAGATAACATACAGAGTGCTAACTATAACCACAATCTGTGCCTGCATTACAGATAATTGCCATTCAGTAGCAGTGTTTTCCACTGGAATTTATTTGTAGGTTAAATGGCAGGAAACTGACGATGTAAAGTTCATAGGTCCAAAAAGTTTAAACAGAACAAGACAAGTTTAATGTCTACATACAGGACTAGTCAGCTGAACATTTCTTATATGAACTACCTAAGTGGAATTGACATTTCTGAGTGTAACTTCATTAAATGCAGCCCTACTTACATCCAACTTTCAAAGACAGAAGTACAGTAAGACTAGATCTGTTAGTATAAGCCATCTCTCATGATAAACTCTTACTTCTCAAGCTGTACTGTATTTTTCAGCCTTAACAGAAAGAAGTCAAAAGGAATGACTTTCTCAACAACAGACTGCTGCCTTCTCTTTTCCCTTCAGATAAGGATAATGCATTGTCAAGAGCTGAACTAGCTCCTGCTGGTGTATTAATTAATACCACCACCTGGATCTATCAACAGCAAGACAGCCAGATTCACACTAGGGGATAAAAAACAATCTGCACCTTGTCAGCCCTGCCACACTGGGAGTAGTCACAGGTCTGCAGCCCCTGGTAATTACTCACCTGGGTCTTCACACTGCCTGCATTTCCATTTTGATTGTTGACATTGTGCAGTACTGCCTCATCTGCCTAAAAAGGTGGGAAGAAGTGAACAAAGTATGTCAGGACCAGTAATTACACCACTGTCACCTCTCACTCTCCCAGCTATTGGACCCCATCAGTAAAATGATAGTTGTCAGTCTCCTGTTAACTGTTTCATTAAAAGGGAATGATTATGTTGAGTGAATGAGTTGACACTAAGAATCAACACCTTCTGAGCAGCTGTGAAAACATTTAGAATGGATTTATGTATCAAGAGCCTAAGTGGAACGAGAAAGAAAAACTACAGGTCGAACAAATTAATAAAAAATGGGAAAAAATCTTAATTCAAATGAATTTTGTGTGGTTGGAAGAATGAGTTCAAATTCCTGAAAAGAAAATAAACCTGTATTTTTAAGAGTCTGCATATATTTAACAGAAAGCACCTATAAAATAATGAATTAAACTCCACTGAGACGGATTCTCTGTGTTGTGCCAGCAGATTTACATTTCCAATATATTACACTTTTTTTTTTTTTTAAAGTATTTGTGGTTTTCATCTGTTAGTATCAAACAGACCATTTGTTTCAGGACAGGAGAAGAAAAGGTTGATGGTTTCTGCACAAACCAGAAAAACTAGGCTAAGAATATTTCAACAATTCTGACCCATATTTAAGGACTGACAGGATAATGCAGTGCATTCTCTTGTTGTGCATTCCAAAGGATGAATCCGCAGTGTTCGTTAAAACTTACTCATTTGGATTTGTTAATATAGAAAGTATCAGTGGTTCGATTAGAGAACTTCAGACATCCTTCTACTTCATTTGCTGAATTCTTTTAAATCAAATAATACAGAAGGAACCTGTTAACGTTGTTGATACATGGAGTGATAAGGCATATATGGAGAGACAGATGTTAAAGGGGATCTTGTTTTAAGGCTGTGAATATCTTCATCACTTGTGGGATATTGGAGGAGACAGTGAAGGAGTTCTTGGTGAATTAGAAATCCGGGATAAGGCTGTTAATCTTGGTGTTATTTATTTTCCATTTCCTAACAGAATGAACTGTCAGGTGAAGATCAGTCTGTCAGTAGTTTAGCTATATGTGGAAAATGCAGCCTTGCATGCATCATGAAGATAATGATGGCTAAATACTACTTAATGAGCACTTACTGGTGTTTGTAACTCAAATTGATAATGTGCTGTGGCAAGAAGAAAAGAATTCCAAATTTATAGTCACCTTGAAGTCCAAGGTATCTCCTGCTCATACCAGTAAGTGATAGGACTTGTGTATGTGTTACATTTTACCAGAGAAAAGGTAGTATAGATATCTATGGCCAGTTCAGAGGTCAAGTTTCCCATATTTCTACTACAAAGAACAACCATCTAACCAACCAATCAACCAAACAGAAGGGTTACTGTGAGCTCCAGAACAAAATTTAGATCCCTGTAATGTCCATTTCTCCTATGTGGCTTTACTACTGTTGTTGTTGTTATGAAACACAGGTATTTAAAATTTCCACAAGAAATGTCCCTTTTGATGGTCAAAAATGTGAGTTTGTTGAATTGGAACATTTCAAAAAGATTCAAAGAGAATACATAGCTTTGATGGAGGGATAGCACTTTCTAGTGATTTCCTGAATTATTGTTTTAGCAACACTTAGATTCTCATTTTGTGCCTTCATTCTCATAGATAAACTCAGTTAAATAATGTCTGTACATGGAGGTGTACAGGAAATAGCTAGACAGGAACAATATAGTCTGAAGGGTTTACTCCAAAATATTCCAAGGGGCAAAGAAATTCTTTGTCTGTGCCACAACATCTGGTATGGATGAGTTCATTGTTCAGATAAAATAGATTTTTAAACTTTACAGCACTTTTATTGTCAGTTCTACAAATCATCTCCTAGGTGCATTAGTTTGAGACAAAAGGTAAAAAACAATGTCAAGGCAAGGACCAGCCTTTCAAACAAAACAGAATTTGCAGTCAAACTGAATCATTAAATCCATACAAAGATTCTCCAAATAGTCATACTGGGATATGCCACTGAGGACACCAATGCTCAGTGCTTAGCTTTCTGTTTTTCTGTTGGAATTCCCGTGTTTGAACTACACATCTGACAGTTTTGGTCCTCCTTTCAGAAACATGTCTTTCTGTCAGCTTTAAAGATCAACAATAAAGGGGTTTATACTGTAAATCCCTCAAATTATAAGAGGCAGCTATTGAGAGAGCATTGAAGAATAAAGGGCTTTAATTTTGGAATTTTCTTTTAGTTTGCTCAGGATTTTCTAACCTTCAGTATCTTCTGCCAACTCTTATATCAGGATGTGTGGTAATTATCAGCGTAATTATCGATGTCCAAGTGGAGACCAGTGATGAGCAGTGTTCTTCAGGGGTCGGTACTGGGACCGGCACTGTTCAACATCTTTGTCGGTGACATAGACAGTGGGACCTAGTGCACCCTCAGCAAGTTTCCTGACAACACCAAGCTGTGTGGTGTGGTCAACACGCTGGAGGGGAGGGATGCCATCCAGAGGGACCTTGACAGGCTGGAGAGGTGGGCCCGTGCGAACCGCATGAAGTTCAACAAGGCCAAGTGTGAGGTCCTGCACATGGGTCAGCGCAATCCCAAGCACGACAATAGGCTGGGCGAGGAATGGATTGAAAGCAGCCCTGAGGAGAAGGACTTGGGGATGTTAGTTGAGGCTCAGTGTGAGCCAGCAATGCGCGCTTACAGCCCAGAAAGCCAACCGTGTCCTGGGCTGCATCAAAAGAAGTGTGAACAGCAGGTGGAGGGACGTGATTCTGCCCCTCTATCCTGCTCTCGTGAGACCCACCTGGAGTACTGTGTTCAACTCTGGGGTCCCCATCATAAGAAGGACATGGAGCGAGTCCAGAGCAGGGCCACGAAGATGACTATAAGGACAGGCTGAGAGAGTAGGAGTTGTTCAGTCTGGAGAAGACTCCAGGGAGACCTTATAGCAGCCTAAAGCAGTACTAAAGAGGGCCTACAGGAAAGCTGGAGAGGCACCGTTTACAAGGGCAAGTAGCAATAGGACAAGGGGTAACAGCCTTAAACTAAAAGAGGATAGATTTAGATTAGATATTAGGACGAAACTCTTCCCTGTGATGGTGGTGAGACACTGGAACAGTGTCCCATCCCTGGAAGTGTTCAAGGCCAGGTTGCATGGGGCTTTCAGCAACCTGGTCTAGTTGAAGATGTTCCTGCCCATGGCTGGGGGATTGGAACAGGGTGATCTTTAAGGTCCCTTCCAACTCAAACCATTCTATGATTCTACAAAATAAAAATTGCTTGGAGGCAAGCCTTCCTGAAATACAGTTTGTATTCACACAACCAAATTCCTTTATGAAATAATTTGCAGAAAGATATTGTTTATTTCTAATGTCAAGTTGTATAAAATGCAGGTAATGTAGGTAATATTGGTAAAGAGCATATATTGCCCTAGCTGTGTTTCTATTCTACATAAATGTTGTATTTGTGTATCTATTCCTTTTTTAAAGCAGTAAAATAATAGTCTGATGAAAAAACAATACCCTGACAGCAGTTGTGTGGCCAAAGGCACTGCTCATTCCAGGTCCATTTTCTGTTAACTCTTCTATTCAACTTCTTTCATCATCTTCAGCCACGTAAGTATCATATAGTAAGAGATATGCAGTGGTAATGTGGTACTTCACATCCTATTTTTCTTTCACCTCATGTTTTTGTATGATTGAGATTAAATAGATTTTGAAATAATTTTGGAATGATGCTTGTAAATCAAATACACTGAAGTGCCATAGACAGTAAAATTACTGCATCACAATACTGGCAAATAATTTTAAAAACTAAGACATGACTTTTGATTTTATTTTGGTTTGAAACTTATTGAGGTTGATGAGTGGGGTCTTTTCTCATCTTGTAATTGCTGCATCAGGTCATCAACCCTTTATATAAAAAGACATATAATAGTAATTAAAAAAGCTCTCAGCTTGAACCAAATGAGTCAGTACTACTGTAGCAGAGTGCGGGAGTTGGTTTTATAAACCAATGTGTAATATATCAGTATGCTCAGAAAAGGAGGAAAATGTCCTTTTCATCAAATATAATTCACTACTAACCATAAATCAGTCCACAAATAGATGCATCCTTGTCATCTTGTATTCTGCTTATTCTTTCCTCCCATCAGAGATTGTAGGAGTTCAGAAATACTGGGAGTACAATGTTGTCCCCGTGTCCATAACAACGGGGGTTATGGACAAAAACTAATGAACATTCAAAGGGACTGGTCTGTTATACAGAACTATCATGATACTATTTTTAAGGAGGGATCATTTGCATTTGAAACACAGAATTGTTGACATAAGCCATTCTCTTGGTATATTGTTTTGAGTTATAAAGTTACTCTGTAGGTTTTTTGTATTGTTTGTTTTGTTATGATAAAACTCATTGATCAAGTATCTTCTGCTGTACATTTTCCCTGTCTTGTTTACTTGTAATCTATTATTAAAGTGCTTATTTGAATTGAAGGGTAAAGACAGAAACTGTTTTACTGTATTAAAAGTTTCTGAATATACAGGCAAGTGTCTACCCAGCAGAATACCCAGCTGAGGAATATACACCTGTAACCGATGTGTTTAACTTTTTAACCATGGTGATGGGATCAAGATGAGATTATTAGCAGTAATAAGGAATGAGAAAAACATTTTAGGAATGAGAACCTGAGAGGTTGGTATGTACCATGGAACTGATAAACTGCATGGTTGGTACATGAGCCAAATAATATTTCATTTTCTGTCAAAATCATGTCCTTTGAGTGAACTTTGTTCATTATAATCTCATTATAATACCAAAACACACCTCCATGCTAAAAACTACCCACCTCCAAGGTACGACCACCCCTCACTGGGCATGCTCTCTGAATTTCTTTAAGTATATAGCTTTAAAAGCAAAGCGAGAAAGTTTTACACCAATCATAATGAAGTAACTATGTAACTATGTGATGTAATTGTGACCATGTGTGTATTGAGAATATAAATATGTGCGTGTTCGTAGGCTAGGTATGCACGTTAGGTGGAACTATCCCCCGTGCATCCAGCGCTGCAATAAAGAATGCCTGCCTTTTAACACTACATTGGTGTTACGAGGTTTATTCCCGGATTTCGGTGACAGTTTCTGGCACCCCAGATGGGACCCTGCTTTTGAACCTCGACGGATCCGTGGGATCGCAGGATCTCCAGCCGGCACCGGGGAATTCTCGGGGAGAACCTCCGATCCCCGGACCGAAGAGCTCTGAGCAAGACCCCTGGGAGAGGTAAAGGCATTCTTATTTGATTTGAATATTGTTTTTTTGAATATTTGCTCTTACCATCGTGGCGGGACAGGCCCGCACCAAGAGCACAAGTTGAAGGCCTTATTCAAGGAGCCCCGTGGCTCTCCGGGACAGGCCCGCATTGGGACAGGCCCGCACCGGGACAGGCCTGCATTGGGACAGGCCCACACCGGGACAGGCCCGCATTGGGACAGGCCCACACTAGGAGCACGGGAGGCCCGCTCGTAAGGCGCGGTGAAAGCTGCGCAGAGTTGGGCTGAGGAGAAAGCTGCGCAGAGTTGGGCTGAGGAGACGTTTCAGGTAAAAGTCTCTGCTAGGCGAAAGCCTGTGGAGCAGGGCCCACTGGGGAGGGGAAGCCTCCAAGGTAGGGATTTCTGGTGGCAGCAGAAATCCCTGGGATTTCCAGTGGCAGGGGAAATCCCTGAGGGAGATCTAACACGGGTTGGAGTCCCTCTGACTAGTGCTTGTGATAGTGCACAATCACAACCACTGAGTCCTTGAGAGATGGGTACTTTTCCGAGTAAGAAATCAATCCCACGAAAAACACCACTGGGATGTATTTTGGAACATTGGAAAGATCTGGGAAACATTGATCCTTTGACTCGGAAACAGTTGATTGAATATTGTAATCACTGGTGGCCACTGTATATTTTAGAGAATGGGGAAAAGTGGCGGCAAAACGGGACGTTGCAGTATAACACTATTTTGCAACTAATGTTATTTTGTAAAAGGGAAGGTAAATGGCATGAAATGGCATATGTGGATTTGTTTTTCACGCTGCGAAATCATCCGGAATGGCAAAGACAATGTGAATTGGTTTCATCTAGTTCTACGGTAATGGCATTAAAGGGGCAGGAACCTGATAAGGATTTAAAAACAGGTTGCTCATCTTGTGATAGTGGTAAACGGTGTTTTAAATGTGAATTTGAAGACGATGATGTTGAACTGTTAGTTGCGCCTCGCAGGAGGTTAGGAAATGATCAAGGGAGTCAAAATCTGGGGGCCAATAATGCTTCCGCCCCTCCTGTGGAAGAAGAGGCGGAAGAATTCAGCCCAATTGCTGGGAGAACAAGGGGAAGAGGGGGAGGAAACGGATTAACTCCCCTCCAGGCCCCTCTTCGACAGGCTGTTGGCAACGAGGGTCCGGTAATGGTGAAAGTCCCCTTCTCCATAACCGATTTAAGAGCATGGAAAGAAACTGCAGGCACCTATCGGGATGACCCAGAAAGAGTTGCCAAAGTAATGGAAACAATAATTAGAACCCAAAATCCTGATTGGGAAGATTTGCAAGTCATATTGGATACATTATTGGAAGACACTGAAAAGAAAATGGTATTAAACACAGCCCGAAAACAAGTAGAAAGTGCCCATGCTAATGGAAATATACAAGGATCGGTGGACCAGAATTTTCCATCCACAAACCCTAAATGGGACCCTAATCAGCTGGGGCCCAGAAGAATGTTGACTAGGTACCAGAAGTGGATTTTGTTTGGCGTTAGACATGCAATGCCAAAAGCAATTAATTGGTCTAAATTATATGAAATAAGACAAGAATTAAATGAATCCCCTTCGGCCTTTATGGAAAGACTGAAGGTGACTGCTAGAAAATATACCAATCTGGACCCAGAGAAACCCGAGGAAGCTTTACAATTGGCCTCTATATTTATGGGACAATCAGCCCCAGACATAAGGAAAAACCCTCCAGAAACTGGAAGGAGCTGAGTCCAGAGATTTAGGCAAAATGCTTGAAATCGCCTGGATTGTGTATAACAACAGAGAAAAAGAAAAAGAAGTCAGACAAATGCAAAGGGATGGAGAATTCTGGCAATCTTGACCGAGAATAATAAACATGTAAAGCAAAACTCAGCTATAAATCAGCAGAGGGTGTTGGTGCGACAGGGCAAAAAAAGAACTGGCCTTTCTTGAAACTGTTAAAATTTAAGCTGGGAAAACAGTGGGTAACACATCAATTTTTATATATGCCCAAATGTCCATTGCCTTTATTAAGTAAATTAGAGGCACAAATTATTTTTAAAGATGGAGAAATTAGATTACTAATACCAGAATCAAAAGCTATAGAGGCGAGAGTGTTTATGTTACAGGATTCCCCCAAGGAGGAACAGATTCCAGAAGTAGTGGACAATGCAGTCATCCCCTGGTATGGGCAAGTGGAGTTCCGGGACGATGCAAACTGGCAGAACCGGTAAAGGTGACTTTAAAACCTGGAGCCAAGCCGGTAAGACAAAAACAGTACCCTCTCAAATGGGAAGCCCGAAAGGGGCTAGAGGAATTAATCACAAAATTTTTAGAATATGGGCTGTTAGTAGAATGTGAATCAGAATATAATACCCCTATATTACCAGTAAGGAAATCAGGAGGCAGGGAATATCGAATAGTTCAGGATTTAAGGGCCATAAATCAGATAGTTCAAGATACACACCCAGTAGTGGCCAATCCATATACCTTGCTGACATCTCTGAGGGAGGAACATAAATGGTTTACTGTGCTGGATTTAAAGGATGCCTTCTTTTGCATACCTCTGGATACGAAAAGTCAAGGCATATTTGCCTTTGAATGGAAGAGTCCCACTACAGGAAGGAAAACACAATTAACATGGACTGTACTTCCACAAGGATTTAAAAATAGCCCTACAATATTTGGAAACCAATTGGCAAAGGAATTAGAAATGTGGAAGAAACAGAATCAAGGAGGAGGCATATTACTACAATATGTGGATGACATCCTGATAGCAGCAAAAAGTAAAGAAACATGTTTTGAAATTACTGTCAGTTTATTGAATTTCCTGGGCCAGGGAGGATATAGAGTCTCCAGAAACAAGACTCAGATAGGGAAAGAAGCAGTGATTTATTTGGGATTTGAGATATCACAAGGACAAAGACAATTGGGAAACGAAAGGAAAGAAGCCATTTGTCAGATTCCTGAACCTAACAGTCCAAAGGAACTGAGAGCCTTTTTGGGAATGATTGGATGGTGCCGACTCTGGATTTTAAATTATGGACTGTATGTGAAACCCCTATATGAAGCCCTGAAAGAATCTAAAGATCAATACCTGACTTGGACACCTGAATGCCATAAATCATTTAAAGAACTCAAAAAGGCATTAATGATGGCCCCTGCACTGGGTCTACCTGATCTAACCAAACCTTTTGAGCTGTTTGTACACGAAAGGCAACATCTGGCCCTTGGAGTGCTGGCGCAGCGGCTGGGATCTTGGAAGCGACCAGTGGGGTACTTCTCCAAACAACTTGACACTGTGAGTAAAGGACGGCCGGGATGTTTGCGTGCCGTGGCAGCAACGGTGCTGCTGATTCAGGAAGCCCGAAAATTGACTATGGGCCAAAGAATAGTGGTATATGTACCGCATATGGTAATAACTGTCTTAGAACAAAAGGGGGGTCATTGGTTATCCCCTAGCAGAATGTTGAAATATCAGGTTGGCCTATTGGAACAAGATGATGTGGAATTAAAAACCACAGCAATTGTAAATCCAGCAATGTTCCTGTCAACAGAAACTCCTACTGAGAAATTAGAACATGACTGTCTGTTAACCATTGAACAAGTTTATTCCAGCAGACCGGACCTGAAGGACGAACCCTTGGAGAATCCTGATCTGGAACTGTTCACGGATGGAAGCAGTTTTGTGCAAGAAGGAAGGCGAATGGCCGGGTATGCTGTTGTCACCATCGACAAAATATTGGAGTCAGGGACACTACCTGCAAATACATCAGCACAGAAAGCAGAATTGGTGGCGCTGAAGCAGGCCTTACGAATGGCTGAAGGGAAAAGAGTAAACATATGGACTGACTCCAAATATGCATTTGGTGTGATCCATGCTCATGGAGCCATATGGAAAGAAAGAGGGCTGTTATCAGCCCAAGGATCACCTATAAGACATAAAGAGGAAATTCTTCAACTCCTGCAAGATGTGCAAAAACCAAAGGAAGTGGCCGTAATGCATTGCAAAGCTCATCAATTTGGTCAGACAGCTGTCAATATAGGTAATCGGTTGGCGGATAAAGCTGCAAAAGAGGCTGCAGAACGAGGTATCCTTGCACTGGTACCAGTAAAACAGGTAAAAATTCCAAATGTAAAAGTAAGATATGGTAAATTAGACGAAAAATTGACAGAGCATTTAAAGGCATCCCAAAATGCAGAAGGATGGTGGGTAACACCAGAAAATCAGGTAATAGTAACCCCACAAATTATGTTGAAACTTACAAAAGAGCAACATGAGCAGACGCATTGGGGTGTAGATGCTATGGTTACAAATTTGAAAACATTTATAGTGTGCGTAGGAATGACAGGAATAATTAAGTCAATAATAGCTAAGTGCCCGATCTGTCTTAAAAATAATCCTTTAAACCAGAGGAAAGCACCTTTAGGAGTAACAAAGCAGGGTAATTCCCCAGGAGATTATTGGCAAATCGATTTTTCTGAATTACCCAGACAAAATGGGTATAGATATCTGCTGGTACTGATTGATACGTTTTCTGGATGGCCAGAGGCTTTTCCTTGTCGCACCAACAAAGCGAGAGAAGTGGTTAAAATATTGTTAAAAGAGATAATACCAAGGTTTGGGGTACCATTGGGTATGTCTTCTGATAGAGGACCACATTTTGTAGCAGAAATAGTCCAACAAGTAAGTAAAATTCTGGGGATAAAATGGGACTTACACACTCCCTGGAGACCGCAATCAAGCGGGAAGATTGAAAGAATGAATCAGACCTTGAAAAGACAAATGAGTAAAATTTGCCAAGAAACATCTTTGAAATGGCCACAGGCCTTGCCATTAGCTCTGTTAAGAATAAGAATCCAACCAAGATCTAAAGACGGTGTAAGTCCATATGAAATATTATATGGCAAACCCTACCAAACTCCTTTAATCCCAGGGGACATGAGGGTAACAGGGGAAACAGATTTGAAAACATATCTGATTTCTTTAGGAAAGACCCTCGAAGCGCTCAGAAGATATATTGTGCTGACCAGACCGCTTGCTCTTGATACGCCTGTACATCCATACCAGCCGGGTGACTTTGTGTATATAAGAACATGGAGTTCTGAACCACTCCAAGAAAAGTGGAAAGGACCCTTCCAGGTACTGTTGACAACTTATACCGCAGTTAAGGTAGAAGGAGTGGAGCCGTGGATTCATTATACTCGAGTAAAGAAGGCACCGTCAGAGCAGTGGACATCTATGCAAAAAGGACCTTTGAAACTCAGACTGTGTAGAAAATTTGACAGGGAACTGGAAAGCTAAAAGAACTGGTTTTCAAAATGGAAAATTTATAAAGGGTTTGCATGTTATGTGTTGAACTATGAATATTATGAATTGTTTGATTGGGTTAATAACACTTTTTTGTGTTTTGTCGCTGATCTGTAGCCAAAGAAATACAGAATGGCCATGGTCCCAAGCTATGATGGGACCATATCTCAAAGACCGTTCCCCAAATTTAGCCACTGTGGTAATGCATTAATCTGAAGTTTACCACCCACCTGAGTGGGAATGGGACAGAAAGGACTGGGTCCGTGTCTTAACAGGAACAATTGGAGAAAAAATCCAAGTAGGATGCAGAAAGATGGAAGGATCTCTTCATGAGAAAGCTTCTTCAGTTACCATCACCGGAAATCTATTAGACCCTAGTTCTAATCTTACAACGAGACTCTGTCCCACCACAGAATGGAAATGTAACAAACAAGATTCTCTCATTACGTGTTGCCACCAGCAGAATGTCGGTAATTACTCCTTAGACCCTAGTACCAATAATGTTGAAATCACCAAATTCTGTATTAAGGAACAAGGAGATTGTTGGCACAATTTTACTTTGACTAAGCCAGTTTATGTGATATGCAATTGGAGACCTAATCCATTGACAGGAGGATTACGAAGCCTTACATTCAAATTCAAGATAAATGTTGTAACTAAACCCCTAGTGATGCTTGTTGCAATAGTCACGCACACTGGCACAGATACCCTTTTTACGTTAACTAGTAAAAGTGAAGTCACCCCCTCTTTTATGGTACCACAAGGGAATGACATCACAATAAGATGCAGATTAATCACTAAATCTCGCATTGAACCTATAAACAGTTATGAAAATGGATCACATGGCCCTATTTTGTGTAAAGATCAAAATTTAGACTGTTGGTTAAATTTGACTACTGTACAATACTCCCGTAAAGTGATATGTGGTAAAAATAACACCAAATACTGGGGAGAACTTAAAATAGACGTTATAATACCTACTACCCAACCAATTGTTGTGCTTAACCCGAAAATCTTTGAAATTGGACCATACGTGATTAGGAATACAGGCTTGCAACAAATGTTGTTTAACCCGGCATGGTCTCTCAAACAAGTTGAATTGTCAATGCAAAACAATGTTTCAGATGTTCAACCAGCTTGTTCACCTTTCTTAAAAATCTCATATGAGGGGTGGACAACCTGGCTACAAAAACGAACTCTTACTACGAAAAGAACACAAAGAGACTTGACCGGTGTTTTGGGAACAGGATTGGGAGTTTTAAATAGCATTGATTCAGAAGTAATAATGAACAAATTGGCAGCCTCAATTAGTGATTTGGCTAGATTATAACAACCTTTACGATCCTCTTTACTGGCTTTAGGAACTAACCAGTGGCTGTTGTCAAGTGTATTACCCACATGGGAAAGAATAAATGTAAGGGACCATGAGTTAATTACGGACGCACTTGGGGTGATCCAAAATAACCTCTCCTTGGCTCTCAGTTGCATTCAGGCTCAATTATGGATGCAGTCGGTGGCTGCCTCAATTATAAGAGAAGGCGAAGAAGGCACTCTCCCTACTGAAATTAGGAAAATAATTTAGGACAGTGCTACTGATTTTGAGAAAGAACTCCAGTCCTGGTGGAGCCTGGTAAACTTTACTTATGATCCTGTTACAAACACAGCTACAACTTTTGTGCTCACTATATCTAATGCTACTAAATACTCAATTTATCCCATCATTGCATTAGGGATAAACCATAACGGAACTATACTCTATCCTTCCGAGCATAGAGTATGGGCCCGAAAGATGAATGAAAAATGGCAAACTGTTAATTTGGAATCTTGCATCGTATGAGAACAACAAGGATTTGTCTGTGAAGATAATGCAATTAAGGCACAAAATATTTGTTTGGACACTAAACAAAATATTTGCCATTTTGAGGTTCATCCTAACGAAAACCCTAATAACTGTTCATCATAATGTGAAAGAAATACATCGAGTTTTTGAAAGAGTGCAGAGAGATGCAGAACTTAAATGGTAGGACACACTTTTCGGATGATCACCTACTGCTACAGGCATCCTAAACAAGATGTGTCACCCCATCGTGATTCTTTTAACATTGGTTTTGATCAGTATGACCTTGTCAATAATATTATATATCATAACTTGGAAAATGATGAATCGGTTAACACATCTGAAAAAAACAAATTATTCGTGAAACTTCTCTCACTCATATGATCATCCAAGCTGTTGTGAAACAGCAAAATAAACAAACAATCCCAGAGTTTCCTCCAACACATAGAAAATAATTAGTATAGTGGAAGTATTGAAAAGGTGATTATTTCAAAACTTCCAAAGGGGGGATTGTAACCGATGTGTTTAACTTTTTAACCATGGTGATGGGATCAAGATGAGATTATTAGCAGTAATAAGGAATGAGAAAAACATTTTAGGAATGAGAACCTGAGAGGTTGGTATGTACCATGGAACTGATAAACTGCATGGTTGGTACATGAGCCAAATAATATTTCATTTTCTGTCAAAATCATGTCCTTTGAGTGAACTTTGTTCATTATAATCTCATTATAATACCAAAACACACCTCCATGCTAAAAACTACCCACCTCCAAGGTACGACCACCCCTCACTGGGCATGCTCTCTGAATTTCTTTAAGTATATAGCTTTAAAAGCAAAGCGAGAAAGTTTTACACCAATCATAATGAAGTAACTATGTAACTATGTGATGTAATTGTGACCATGTGTGTATTGAGAATATAAATATGTGCGTGTTCGTAGGCTAGGTATGCACGTTAGGTGGAACTATCCCCCGTGCATCCAGCGCTGCAATAAAGAATGCCTGCCTTTTAACACTACATTGGTGTTACGAGGTTTATTCCCGGATTTCGGTGACACACCTAAGAACACATAGCAATTAGATATAGAGAGAAGTCTGGAAGTTGTTTTGCTAATTCATGCAGTGTCCTAATATAGTTTATCCATATAAGCAATTATAGCTCAAAAAAGTGATCAAAATTTTAAACTTGTATTTATAGATCAACTCTGTGATGATTTTCATACCTTATCTTCTGCAGTTGTTCTTAAAAATGTCAAAGATTTCTACCAATAAAGGCAAGTAGCCCATAAGTGAAAGTCCAGTATATGTTTAAATCAAGCAAAAATTAACATATGCTGACTTGTAGACTGAAGATTCCCAAAGTGCACATATTTTGTTAGTTAGCTATTTTAGACTTTGTATGTTCACACACTTAAAACTGTTAGAAGTGGTTTGGGTTTTTTTTAGGTAGATAAGTTATTTTACATTCCCCTGATACAATAAAGAGAATAAGTGATAAAAATAAATAAAAACTTGTTTTTGATATATTAATTAGAACAAGAGTACTGATTTTTTTTTCTTCCTTTCACTGACAGACACATTTTTCTCACAGAAATCAGAAAACATATTCAGTTCTGTTTCTTGTAATTTTGATGTCTCTGTGATTTAGTCTACAGTGTTTGGTTTTTGCATTCTTATGCCAAAGTATGTACACTTTGTGTTTTTATGAGTAAGATGCCCATTTGTCTTATCTGTGAATGGAGGAGATCTAGAAGAAAAAGTCTAAAACCACATTCCTTTTGCAAGACATCTTGTTCAGGCTCCAGTGATCTTTTCCTTTTCCTTTTCCTTTTCCTTTTCCTTTTCCTTTTCCTTTTCCTTTTCCTTTTCCTTTTCCTTTTCCTTTTCCTTTTCCTTTTCCTTTTCCTTTTCCTTTTCCTTTTCCTTTTCCTCTTTCCCAGAGACTACATTAGATAAGTCTAAGAAAAGATGTGGTTTTAAAACTATTTATTCTTGAATATTTTGATTATCAGAAAAGAGTCACGGTGTTCTCAGAGGGATATGTGTTCTCCACCCTCCCCACCCCTGCCCCCAGGATACAGTTAAAAAACCCTCCTGATACTTGAGAGACTTTACTAAAAATTTTTGAGATGAAATATGACAACCTGAAAGAAATTTCTTTTTTAGAAAATTACAAGGGAATGGAAATAGACATTTGAAAAGAACAAGCTTCAACAAGAAGTAGTTATGATATAGTTCTGGCAGACAAAACAAGATGTCTTCAGCTCAAATTTCTCAAGATCTGAGGCAGTAAATCTCTGGCTCAAAATGTTCTTAAAATGTTAGACCTGTTCTGCAATCTCCAGGCACAGAACTGCTACAGAAAAAGTCCAGTTCCATGGACATGTAAAATATGGAGAAATTAGAATGCATTGGGATTAAGTCTTTAGGTATAAAATTGTAGAAGGATAGATTCTTTTATCAGCTCTGTCACATGCCATATTGTATCTGGATCTTGCTGATCTGAGTCAGGCTATAAGTCTGTATGTGTTTCAACTTCTTTTCTAACATGGAGAATAATAATACTTGCATCTTGATCTCACATGGCCCTCAGAGTGGGTGATGTTGAGAAATTGCTATTATAGTGACTCTGTAAATACACAAACTTTACTACAGTGCTTTTTTAAAAGCAATGTTAGTCTATGTGTATTTGATTAGTTTAGTCTATGCTAGAAGATTGTAGTCAAAAGATAACTCTAGAGTTTTCAAGCTACATCATGTAGAGTATTTTGACTTTTCCCTTCACATGTCTAGTCAAATATCTCTTAACTTTAGCCATATGTAAAATATTCATCATTCCTTGGATTACAAGACCTAGATGATGATACCTGTTTGGCACCATGTATCTAGCAATATGCTGCTGTGCTAACAGTGTCTTGCAATTATGGATTAATTCATTTTGAGCAGCCAAAATCATTACACTAGTAGCATATGACAGTTTGGGATTTTGGTTTCTTTCAGTATCTGTAAATAAAGTAAAGGTTTTGTGTTTTTCTTAAATTGTTAAACATATGTATTTTATGACCTTCCATATACTACTTTCTTCTTCACTAGCAGATTCCAGAGTTGAAAACATGTGTAAACATAGCACAACCAGGTAGCAAAGGTGCTAACAAACTATAAAATATTTATTTTGTCGTATTTTTTCCTCACTAAATGATATATTTCACTGCCATTATATGGAAATCAGCCACACAAATAACTTGCACATCAATACGGAAAATTAACATATCTATTTTTAAAAATCCTATTTTTTAAGCAAATACATCAGAGACAGGCAATATGCAACTTAAGCTGCTTGTATGTAAGTGGGTTTCTACACAGTGACAATATATGATTTTTTTTAAACAATATTAATTTCCACATCTTTCCAATTCCCAGTTGTTTTCTTTTCTTGAGGTCTTCAGTCCAGCCATGTAAAGTCCATTTGTGCATTGTATAGTAAAAAGGAGGCTCCCTTGTGTGAGAAGAGCTCCTTTCATCATTGTGCCTATGGAGGATTGAAAGTAAAGTGAAAGAATTTCTTCAGTGTCACAATTCCAGTGATTTAAAAAAAAAATAAATAAAAGGAAAGGGGGCAATTGATGATTTACAAGAACATTGCTCTTTCACTGTTAATAACAGGGATTTCCATGACCTGTTTTGCTCCATTTAAAAAGGCAAAACCCAAAAAAACCTTCCAACACTAATGAAAACCAAGGACAATTGAACTAGTGTACTCAATCTGTCTTAGAAAATGCAGTTTCTTTGCTGCACATTATAGATGTGTATTCTGTTTTTATTCCCCTCCAGACTTCTTAAAATCACATTGTTATCTTAGTCTTTGAAATGTAAAAATGCGGGGACATCAAAGAAATATTGTGATGGTCAAAGAAATTTAGAAGGAGAGTGTATATAATGAATACTTAACACTGGAGGTTTACTTTATTTTTTTTTAAAGATATCCATTGTAGCAACTTAGAGCTGGAAAATGAGGCATGAAATTGTTTGTAGAAGGTTCAGTAAATTGAATGTTAAGCATTTATATGTTTGCTGCAAAGCTAAGCTTGCAATTTTAGTCATAACATGGGTATCTTTAAATTTGTTCTGTAGCTTGTTTAACAAAAAGCAGATAAGAAAACCTTACACAGCTCAGGAAAACATTTTCAGGAATATAATAATACAAAGACCAACTCTTCAGGAGATACAGATGAGGACAGCCTCCTTGATTAAAGTGATGTTTTACTCTAGCTGAGGATCTGAGAAGTGCAGTGAATTAACCTTCTCAAAGCTTCTGCAATGGGATTCAAACCCACTGTATGACCTAGAGCCAGATAGATTGCCAGTACACTACACAAAGTTCCTCAGATCTTCTGCTACCATGTTTATTCAGCTTGTATTATTTGAGGTTGCTTGTTTAAAGCTTGCTTTGTTGCCTTTACCAGTGTTCTTCATTTCCACAGTGCTTGCCCTTCAGGAATGTTCTGCTTGCAGAAATCTGAAATCCCTCTTTTGAGTCTGTTGCCTTCATCCAAGATAGCCTGTTGTATAAACTTTTCCCGAAGTTGGTAGTAAGTTGCCTCATGTGATGGGTGATCACATTGTCCCATGACAGAGGATGTCATATTACCTGCCGTATGACTAGAGGTATGTGTGCTTGGGGCTGCCTACAAATGTTAATGTGGTGAATGGCATTTTTGAAATGGAAGGAGGCACCATGGAGTGGCCTGCTAAAACTATTTATACTACCTGTGTTTTTCTGTTCTAACCCAAGAAGCCCCTGGAACAGAGGACAGCATAATGAATGTTTTGCTAGCCTGGGATTAGTCCATGTGCTGTAGAATATGTATCACAGTTTCCCATCCTTTTTCTCCACATCCTATTTCAAGTAACAGTAGCACTTGCATGAAGGTCAGCTAGCTCAAGACAACACAATTGCCCAGAAATTGTTTCTCATATCCTCCTTACTCTCCCACAACCTTCTGAAAAGATTTAAATAATTTTCTCATGACATGAGGTAAAGGTAAAACTTTTCAGTCTTCTAGAGTCACCATGGACTGAGGAACAGATTTGTAGTATTATCAAATTGCATGGACTTGCAGTAAAGTTGAGTTTGGGTGCCAGGTTTTAGCTGTGCACTAATTACCATGTAGTGTAGTGAAGCTAAAGTCTCTGATTGTAGTGGTGCTTCTGGTAGTCAACAAAGTATTTCAGGGGATAGGTGTCATAGGTAAAAGCAATTGTGTGGCTTTCTGTATTATGTGATCTTCATATAGTTATGTCTTTCATGAGTCACTTATATTGAGTTTCATAGAATCATAGAATGGTTTGGGTTGGAAGGGACCTCAAAGATCATCTAGTTCCAACCCTCTGGCTATGGGCAGGGACACCCTCCACTAGAATAGGTTGCCCAAAGCCCCATCCAGCCTGGCCTTAAAAACTTCCGGGGACGGGCCTCCACAACCTCTCTGGGCAATCTGTTCCAGTGCCTCACCACTCTCACAGTAAAGAATTTCTTTCTAACATCTAATCTAAATTGACCCTCCTTCAGCTGAAACCCATTACCCCTTGTCCTGTCACTACACTCCCTGATAAACAGTCCCTCCCCATCTTTCCTGTAGGCCCCCTTCAGGTACTGGAAGGCTGCAATTAGATCTCCCCGGAGCCTTCTCTTCTCCAGGCTGAAAAATCCCAACTCTCTTAGCCTGTCCTCATAGGAGAGGTGCTCCAGCCCTCTTTTTTGTTTTTTGTCTTTGCATTTTAAATTGTGCTAAAACTTTATCCTAGACAATATCTGACCAAATATTTGAATCTAGCTACTAAAGTTATAAACTGTAAGTGGTGTAAGACATTCAACAGGGCTTACTCTTTTTTATCTGGTATGTTAACATCTTGCATCTGTATTGAGATTGTTTAAGAGATCTATCCTTTTTGAAGGTTGTTTAATTTTTGTTAAATTATGTTTTCTAAATTGTCGATATAACTTTTCATGCCTGCAAACGCACATTTGCTTAGGTGCGCAAAGTTGTGCTATATTGTTTTGTCTTTCACCAAGGCAATTACTACTGTATTACAGATCTCATCCAGTCACAGGCATCTACAGAGACTCCTATTGTTGCAGACTGCTGTTTAGAATTCTTTTTAACTAGTTATTGTCTTGCACCATTATTCTTTTTCTTTCCTTGACATTTTTAGGTGATTTTTGACATCTGAGGAAAAATATACATTCAGATGATTAGAATGTTGCTGCCTGGTCTCTGCTCCAGTCAACCATAAGACAGCTAAAACAGCACTAGAGGAAGAAATTAAAAGGCAGTGATACATGATCTCTTTTCGATGATGCTTATTGAAAGATCAGGGGTATCTTATCTAGAAAATGCTTTTGCCTTTCTTACTTGATTTTTGATGATGAGTTATTCGTACCCATGTGTTTTAATCTCTGTGTAAATTTAACATTGACAGTTCTCCATGTCAGCTGAGGTCAATTTGGACAATTTACTACTATGTTTTAGTTTCCACACTTGTCAGCATCAGTGAAAATATTCTGTGGTTTTGTACAGTGCTTAAAAGACTGACAGACTTTTCCAAAAGTATTATTTTTGCCTTTTCCTAAACAAGAAAGCAGGAATGCCAAGAGTTATTATAGTTACCTAAAGTTATCACAGATAGCTATGAAGAGGGTAGAAAAAATTTGGTTTGTTTAGTTTTCTGTTGGGGATTCTGTCAATACTAAGATCCTGTGCATCCAAACCTGATTGTCTTTTTCATTTTATTGTGTAGACATTGGTACATCACAATATATTGTAACAGGCAATATGTTTACAGGACACACAGTCATAGAATCATAGAGTGGTTTGGGTTGGAAGGGATATTAGAGATCATCTAGTTCCAACCCCCCTGCCATGGGCAGGGACACCTTCCACTAGACCAGGTTGCCCAAAGCCCCATCCAACCTGGCCTTGAACACTTCCAGGGATGGGGCATCCACAGCTTCTCTGGGCAACCTGTTCCAGTGTCTCACCACCACCACAGGGAAGAATTTCTTTCTCATATCTAATCTAAATCTAGCCTCTTCTGATTTAAAGCCATTACCCCTTACCCTGTCACTAATTGCCCTTGTAAACAATCCCTCTCCATCTTTCCTGTAGGCCCCCTTTAGGTACTGGAAGGCTGCTATAAGGTCTCCCCCAAGCCTTTTCCAGACTGAACAACCCCTACTCTCAGCCTGTCCTCACAGGAGAGGTGCTCCAGCCCCTTGATCATCTTCGTGGCCCTCCTCTGGACTTGCTCCAATAGGTCCATGTTTTTCTTGTTTTGGGGACCCCAGAGTTGAGTGCAGTACTCCAGGTAGGGGTCTCACAAGAGCGGAGTAGAGGGGCGGAATCACCTCCCTCGACCTGCTGGTCACACTTCTTTTGATGCAGCCCAGGACACGGTTGGTTTTCTGGGCTGCAAGCACACACTGCCGGCTCATGTTGAGCTTCTCATCCACCAGTACTCCCACGTCCTTCTCCTCAGGGCTACTCTCAATCCATTCTCTGTCCAGCCTGTAGTTGTGCTTGGGATTGCCCCGACCCACGTGCAGGACCTTGCACTTGGCCTTGTTGAACTTCATGCAGTTCACACAGGCCCATCTCTCAGGCCTATCAAGGTCCCTCTGGATGGCATCCTTTCCCTCCAGCGTGTCGACCACACCACACAGCTTGGTGTCATCGGCAAACTTGCTGAGGGTGCGCTTGATCCCACTGTCCATGTTGCCGACAAAGATGTTAAACAGTGCTGATCTCAAAACCAACCCTGAGGAATGCCACTTGTCAGTGTTCTCCACTTGGACATTGAGCCATTGACCACATGACAAATATGAAATGTATTCTTCTCCTTTAAAAAAAAAAAGTGAACGCTGTTAGCAATAGGCCCAAGCAAAAATAAGAGGAAAAATATATTAGTTTTCGGTGATGGTCTTATGCTTTCTTGCTTGTTTCCCTTTGCATTCTGTGTGCTGTTTGACTTATGCTCTCCATTTTCTATGGCTTTATGCAAGTACTGGATTTAAAGCTACTCACACTTAAAATACCTTTTACAAGTTAGCATTTTTTTTTCATTTGGGAGATAGTTTGTAGAGGAATAGTAGTTGAACTACTAAGACTTGCACATCAGTAGAAATCATTAAAACTAGAACACTTTGCACAAACAAAATCTCCATCTCCGAGATATTTTTGATGAGTTTATATGTTCCTAATTTTGGTATTAAAAGAAAGACAAAGACAATGCTTTATTTGGAACAGAATATATCATATGCAGCATGTCTCTTCTTTAGGGTACATGTGTTTTCTAAATATTTGTGCACATATTGGACTTAATTTTATATATTTCTTGTTAATTGTAATTAATGTAGAGAAAATAGCTTGACTGCATTTACATTTTAAGTAATTACTTCCACTAAGAGAAACCTTGCTGCTGCATACATGGACCAGCTCAGTATGTGCTATTTAACCCTGTCAGGCCAGGTGCAATTTGGTCCCCCATTTACTTCAAGATATCTTAAAGCAGAGTCCTTCTGTGATATCATAACTGAGGAAAACATTTGAGAATATTGAGAAACCTGTAAATTTACTACCCATTTAAGCAACATTTTCGTGAAGATGTGATCCTAAATAAAATGTCAGTGTAGCCAGGACTGCACTTCCAGGTGGGTTGAACAATTCTACTGTTGGATTGGGATGGACAGGAATACTCAGTATATCAAAAGAAACAAGAAACCTGATACTTTCCACACACACACTTTAAAAAAAAAAAACAAAAAACAAAAAAAAACCAAAAAAACCCCCAGGCTGATATCATATATGTGTGATGTCAAAAATGTTTGGACATTTGATTCAGAATAGTATTTTCAAGGGAAGACTCCCAGTATAGGCAGAGTTGATATACAGTGATAATTTATTTTGCATGTTTAGTCTTTTGTAGAAAATGCATATATTTGTTCAAAAATGGAAATTCTGCTGCTGTACATGAATTGGTTCAGATGCCCTCCTCAGATAAAGTATATCTGCCTGAATTAGGAGTGGAAGAGATCTAATGCATCATTGTTTGTTTGATGGTCATAATTCAGATACCAGCTTTATATGAAGTTTAATAATGTTATGAACCAGATATACAATAAGTGTGTGTAGGTGTATATATGTAATTATCTCTTATCATCTCTCTGTAGATGCATTTCTCAGGGCATTAAGTACATTAAAGACTCAGTGGTAATTTCTGTCTTCAGTACAATACTTGAGAGGACAGTTAAAGAATATCTATTATCCCTTCCTCAGGAAAGATCAGAAGTGTGAGAAATTAGTTCCTATTGCCAAATTACACTTTATTCTGGAGGGGTTGTTAAAGAGCTTCCGTTCTTATACATATATTGCACATTCTGACTTTCTTCATTCACTGAGGAGGTACTGATTTACACAGGATGAAAGAACAAGGAAGGTAACATCCATCTCACTTGCATGCACACCCATATATTATAATGCTAAGTTAATCTTATCCTCAGTTTCATTCACTTCAACATATGAGGTGAAACCGGGCTTCAGTGGCCAGACTAAACTGTAGTTGTTTTCTTTGATCCTAAGGGGCAATATACTAAAGACATATATTTGGCTGGTGCAGATGCATAACATTTGTTTCTTCAGGCCGTTTGATGAAAGATGCTACCAGTATCAGAGGCTTCACAGTTTGATGACAGAATGAACATACTCTATATGAACAATCAGAAAATATAAAATTATTTTACTTTTTTTTTCACTTATATAATTCTGACTAATGCGTTATGTTCTATAATTTTTAATTCTTTACAACTTAGTAATTTAAACCTGTGTAACAAAATTCATGGAAGGATTATTCCTCCTAATTTGCTATCCCTTTTTATTCAGTGTGCAATGATGACAGTTATTATATACGATACCTAATCAAAGGGAATCTTATCCAAGGTATTTGTTCCCATACACTCATATTTACATCAAATAAAGAGTAATATTTTCTATAGATGTATGACTGCCCTCATCCCTAACATGGAGCCTAAGAATCTGGCTGGATTTTCTGTTTTGATACATGAAGATATAAAACTTCTATGCATACAAAGGTTTAAATGAAAACAAAAATAAAGGGAGAAGCAGTGTAGGTAAATCAAGCCCATGGTAGATTTTACACTCAGCAAAGGAAATAAGACAAATGACCATGTATGACACCATAAGCTAAGGCAGTAAGCAAACTAATCTACACTGGTCCTGCTTTGAGTCAGCAATGTGCCCTTGTGGCAAAGAAGGCTAATGGTATTCTGGGCTGCATTAGGAAGAGTGTTGCCAGCAGGTCAATGGAGGTAATTCTTCCCTCCTTCTCAGCACTGGTGAGCCTGCATCTGGAGTAGTGTCCAGTTCTGGGCTTCCCAGTACAAAACAGAGATGGATCTACTTCCTACTGGCCAACAACCTCTAAGATGATGAAGAGACTGGAACATCTCTGATCTGAGAAAAAGCTGAGAGCGCTGGGATGGTCAGCCTTGAGAAGAGAAGGTTTATATGCTTACATATCTTAGAGAAGACTTATGTACTTATCAATATATATAAAAAAATGTCTGAAAGTATAAAGAAGATCAAGCCAGGCTCTTTTCATTGGTGCCCAGTGCCAGGACAAGAGGCAATGGGCACAAACTGAAACACAGGAGGTTCCATCTGAACATCAGGAAACTCCTTTTCTACTGTGAGGGTGGTTGAGCATGGATTCAGGTTTCCAGAAATTTTGTGGAGTCTCCATCCTTGGAGATATTAAAAAAGAAGTCTAGACATGGTCCTGGGCAGCCTGATCTAGGTGGACCTGCTTGAGCAAAGGGACCGGACAAGATCATCTCCAGAGGTCCCTTCCAACCTCAACCATTGTGTGATGACTGAAGATAAATTACAACTTCAAGGGCAAAGACCCTTTTTGTTCTCCGGAGGAAAATATAGTCTACAGCTATTCCAATTTTAGAGACTCTTGCTTACCAGTATAAGCAATGCTTACTATCCTTCTAAGTACATATTTCTTAGTCAATGATTTAGTTTGAGCTCCTATTTCTGTCAGCAACACTTGGGGCTGAATTGAAGATCAATAGTTTTGGGGTGCTGAAGGAAAAAAATAAACTATTAGGCACTGTCTTATAGTTTTCCTATTTCATGATGACTAGTTTTATGTACTTTATTAACTCATTTAAAGAGAGGTTAGTTCTAATAATGAAGGATAACAGAAGTTTCTCTTTGAAGATTTGCTTGCTTTGTAAATGTACCACTCCTTTATTTGCTGTACTCATAGGAAAGAAAAAAACTTCAAAGAGCTTTGCTATTTGATTCTGAGAAATATACAGTCTCTTAGCCTGTCTGCCTCAATTAGCAGTTCCCTTCTTTATTGGTGAATTCCAGGCTTGGCTGTTTTTGCTATCCAATGATTTTACCTCTGTGGTCTGCTCCTCTTTTTAGCATTAACATTCCAATTGCACTTAAGTCTCAGTCATGAGTAGGTCCCTGCTGTGCTAAGTGCTTTATGGACACGTGCCTCAAACAACTTAGAAAAAGAGGAAAAGAAACAGTAGTTCAGAAAAAGTCAGTGGTAATGCTACAAATGGAGTCCAGGCCTATATTTTGGACTAATACTGTGTGCATGGGAGGATGCTGGATGCCTCTGTGTCCTTCCCAGCCCACCTCCTATAAGCATAGAGTATCTAGTCCAGCTTAGAGCAGGAAAAAACAGAACAAGAAGTTTATTCATTTATCCTTTCAAAACGGCAGTGAAGTTAATACTACCTGAAGTTACAGAATTTGTGCTTCTTGCAGTAACTTTAGAGAAGCAGCCATGGGAAACCTTGTACCATACTTTGTGGAGGCCTGTCAGGAAAATAAATCCTGCAGAATACAGGAAAAAAGACTGTGGAGTCTTCCACTAGAATAAACAGGACTCTGACTCAAATTTACCTGCTTGTGTTTGTGCAGAAAAGAGGATTTTACAGGATTATTCTGTAAACCTTCAGAGAAACCCCATAGAAGAAATATAGTAAGATTAATATTCATTATATAATTCTAAAGAAGGATCAATTAATTTCCGAAATACCTCTACAGTGTATATGATGTAAATTAGTGATATTTTTATTTCTGAATTTAAAATGTTTTCTCCTCCTCATAGATATTTTTGTTTTAAACAATACAGAAGAAAAAAAACCTTTTGTAATATAAAATCAAGATATCCAGGAAGACACTTATTCTTCTCTATTTCATGGTACAGCTCAGTTTGATGTAGAATTTGTTTTAAAGTAATTTTGACTACTTTTTTGATTACTAATTACATTAGTTTTGTGATGGGCTTTTTTAGAGTCAGTTTGTAAAGCTTTTGTGTTCACTCATGAGTAATGTCTCGAGTAATTACAGAGACTTAGTGAAATTCTCAGCAGTATGAAGAGATTATTTCAGAACCCAGCCTATAACTTCAGTAGACAGGGGATGGTACTAGCTCTTTGAGATGGTCCATTCATTTTTTTTATTTCTATATTAAAAATATGTAAATATTTTATTAGGCATTTTTCTGTTTTTCAATGTTTGGCTTTCAATTTCTTGAAAAATCATACCTCTTATTGCAAGCCTGAAATCTGTAGATTCTACTACCAAATTGCCAAAATAGTGATTTGGATATTTTGATGTTCTAAGACCACTTAGCTTCATTACAGATTACATTATTCGTACTTCTCTGCACTGAGCTGTGCATACCTACCAGCTGTTATCCATCACTCTCTGTAGAAAAGGAGAAAAACTAAATCTCTTAGTGATCACATTGTGTAGGTATGAATTGATGAATTATTTAAAGGAGTAGTACCCTCTTATTTACTGACAAATATGTTTAATGCAAAGGTGCTGGTTTTTTTTTTCTTCATTTTAAACAGAGAATTTATTCTGTGCTACTGAAGGTAATTATTTTTCTATAATTAGAAAGCAGTCATATTTCATATTATACAGGTACCTTTTGGCCCTATAGGATAGAAAACTAGTATCGATAATTTCTCATTGTTTTCTGAACATTTTCCATCTGTATTTTAAATGAGCTTTTGTTGTTCCTGTTAACAACAACAAAACCTCAGCTGAATTCTCAGCTACCTAGTAACAATGGCCCAATTTTCATCCTTGCATCCTTTCATTTTGAAATTGCTTGTGCAGGTGGTTGCTATACAGTTCTTTTCCTTTTACACAACTATAATGCACATGATTTGTTACCAGTCTGATTTGATACCAGGCCACTTTGCAGGAATTGCACTAGCGGAAGTCTTGATTGATTGATTGATGATTGATTCCTTGCTGACCACTGCTAGCATGCCACGGGAGCATTCTCCATGCCTATTGTAGCATGTCTGACTGTCCCTTTGATGTAGTTGAAGTCTGTCCTTTGCAGCTTTTTTGGCATCAGTGTTCAAATGCTTTGTCTGAAGCAAGTCGTTGTCCAAATGAAATTGCAAGGCATTGCCTCCAAGTTTGAAAAGCCATTTTTTTCCTCAATAGGTCTGTGTCTTGTGTGTTCCCTTTCTCCTACCCTCTCTATGTTCTTCCTCCCCTTCTAATATCTGTCAGATGTATGGCTAAAAAGTAATCATCAAAAGATCTCACATTCTAAAGCACTACCTCCAACTGAATTTTTTCATGGCTGTCTTGTTACTGTCAGGAAAAGGACAGGAAAAATGGAATGTTTCTAGTTGGGAAATTATATTCTACTGTCAAGATAAATGAGCAAAATTATGTCGGTATCCTCTAATATTGTTTTGACATGTACATTTCTACCTAAGTCATTACATATATTAGCAATGAAATACAAAGACCCCCAATTTTTTCTAGCAGTACACTCCAATCCAGACTCAGAGAACAAGCTAAACCAGCATGACGGTTTCTAATTTCATTGTATTCTCTCATGAACACATAATATGACTATGGTGTTTGAGATATAAACACAGTATTATTTCCAGGAGAGAGAGATTAGACACTCACTGCACAAAGTATATAGCAGTTATTAGATAGTAACTATGTGGGAACTATAAGTCTTAAGTTCACTGTAACTTCACTGTAACTCTTAAGTGGAAATGTGCAAACTGGTCTGCTTCTCAGAAAAGTCTTGAAGTGTCATAACTGAGATCCCAAAGAGCAAAGTGCACACATTCATTAGCTGTTTTGGAAAACCTTGACTTTACACATTAGAGTTTGGTGGATTAGTGGGGGAGGGAGAGGGCTGTTGTTGGTTGGGGTTTTTTTGCACGGGGGGGTAAGTCGAGCATGACAACGGACAAAGAAGAAAAGCTTTTTCCTGCAAACTTGTTCCGTTTCTATTTGGCAAACGTCTTCCCCTAACTTTTTTTTAATGACAGTTGAAAACATAAAGTACTGGACTTCCAAATATCAAAGGAGTTGAACAAAGTTACTGTCTTATAGGATACAATAGACAGAGACAACCTGTGTGTCAGCCATCTGTTTCAGAACAGGCCTCCACTTTAGGTAGTGGTTAAGAGTTATCAAATGGATAGCACTAGAAAATGTCATTCTTATCATAAGTAGTTCAGGCATATTCCCTCCATTGATACTTGAACATAAAAGGCTAAATTCTTTGGGAATGTTACTAACCAGAGATAGAGGATAAGCATGGTCGCAAATCTTTTCTCCCACCCTACAAAACCAGAAATGAATGTTGTCATATTTTTAACTATGTTTTAACCTGTGTCTTGTTTATCTCCCTGGGAACTGGAAAAACAATTTTGTTTTTTTTCAGCTATCCACATACAATATGCGAAAAGCAATTGACAGCAAATACCAATGGTAAGCAAAAAAGGTTCTTGCTTTTGAGGACAGTTGCAATTCAGAGGCTAGGAATATGGGAGAAAACAGTGCTTGGTGTATATATGAGCTCAGTAAAAGTGTGACCTAGCCATGGAGGAACCTGCACAGAAGCTCAGAAGTACAGGACAAATGTAGAAATGGTAACTGGCTCTAGGGTAATTAAAATAGAAGTGGTTCTTTGTATAATTAAAACAACCTGTCTTGATGATCATTTTTCTGATTCTAAGTAAGTAGGGGTTATAGGATCTAAGTTGAAGAGTTGTATACTCTGAACAGAAAAAAGAAGCATATCATTAGGAGATGGCTAGCTGATGACCTAATGTGACAGAGCTGGCTAGTGACAGCATTGAAATCCTGGGTCATGGTTGCACTCTAGCCAGTAAACGTTCCTGCATTCCCCTAGCATGTACTTCTTCAAAATGTTGAGTCCTGTTTGCAGACCTTCTGTCATAAAGCTATGGTGATAGTCAGTGGGAAGAAATAACTCAATGCAAAAGGTATTTTGGGAGATGTTCACAGTGCTAGATGATGCCAATTCAGTCTCTAGTACTCAAGCAATCTTTATCCTAAGGGAACAGGGGAAGAAAAAGGTCCACGAGGATAATATTAGTGATCAACTTTTTTTTTTTTTTCTTTTTTTTTTTTTGGTGTCTACAAGAGATCTGGGGATATTTTCCTGTAGGAATGTATTTAGTTTTATAGCCTTGTTTCCTTATGCAAGTAAGTGACTGTGATCTAGCAACCTGAGTTGAATAGCCAGTCCTTTAGGTCTTTCACAGGCTATGAATACAGTAAGAGCACTCAACCCTTCTGAAGATATGCAAATGTAGGCATTTAAAAGATTTACATTCATCTTTCACAGGCCTCAGAAATATAAATATGAAATATCCAGAACCTTGTCACTTCAGTAATAATTAAGCTGATGGCCTATTATGTTCGATTGCAAATCAATATAGTATCTTTTGGTGCCACTTGAGTTCTTGAGGGTTGGCTTGGGGCCAGCACTAGTTATACAATTGAAGAGCTGCAGCTGCATCGAAAACTTCTCTGCCATTTCCATTCAGAAAGAATAGACTGGTAACAATGGTGGCCAGCCTCTTCATGGTAATTGTGTGCAAGTACACATTTTGAAATAGTGTTTTTGTTCAGCAGGTGCTGTTATTTTAGTTTAATTTGAATTTTGAAATATGGAGGAGAGAAGGGGCCTAATCTTAACAGCATCTAACCTACAGCTGTTCAGAACAGGACAGCAAACAGCATATGTTGCTTAGATGAAAATCATAATTGCTTATTCTTCCTGGTATATTAGCAGACCAGTGCTGAGCCTCTGCAATTATCCACCATTTTCAGACTTTTACTTTACGAAGTGATCTACAATACTCTGGAAGAACAATTCTAGAACATCTGACTGTAAGTTTTCCCACAGGCAGCTACTTGGTTTTACATCAGAAAACAGAGAATAGATAGATAGTTCACCAAGGCAGTGTCAGAAGCACTGACCTCTAGAAATATCATTAAAGCAATGCAAAGTCTATGCTATTTCAGTCCACTGCAAAAGCTGAGGAAACAACTTGTAAAATGGTTATTTCTTGGGACCTTTGCTTGTTTGCCTATTCTCCTTTCAAATAAAAGAAAAGTCCATGGGGTTTGAGGAGGACAGAAAGGTCCAAATTTTTGGAGTGTATACATCAGTCAAAAATATTTACTGATTTTTATTTTTTTTGTCCAGCTTTCTTTTTTTCTATGACCTGTTGTTTGGAGATTTAAAATCTGAGATAAATTACCTGTATTTCTTGAAAAAAAAAAATCTCTGTATAAGCTTTAGAACTCAGGATATACTAGAAAAGGCAAAATGAGAAAGAAAAGGTGTGATTAGAGTCAGAGTTCAACACTTCAAATTAGTCTGTTTCAATGCATGTGATTGATTAACAAGATGCTGACAATGACACTTATCTTGAAAATTAACGGACATGAATTTTAAGAATTCCAGATAATTTGACAAAACTTGCATGGCCTAAACTAAGGTACACTATTTAGCTCTTTGCGAGATCAGGGTTTAAATGAGAATTTCATGTGAATTAACATCTTTGGAATTGAAACATTGTTATTTAGATGCTTTAAAATTGATCCTTTTCCTCATGGGTAACTGTTTATGCCCAAGTCTTCACAGTGTTAATTATAGAATTAATACCATGTAATTTAAGTCACACAACAGTTTGGCTCAAGCAAATTCATTAAAGGACCTCAATGACTGTTCCATATATATAGTACTATTTACTTGTTTCTTCTTTGGGATTTGTAAAAACAATATAAGAGTTTTTTCAGAACTAATATCCTGTAAATTTAATCAAATATTTTCTAGCTGTAATTTCATTTAGATCAGGATCCTGAGGGAAGGGAGAGACATGCATACATATTACTGTGCTGCTTGTCAGCTCCACTGAAAATGCTAGTTTTGAACTAACCTCTGAGGGAAACATAAAATAATACACTTGCAATTCAACATGCAAATAAAAACAAAGAATAAGGTTTCTTCATGAAATATTTCCCTGGAAACCCAGAGGTTTATATTGTTGAAAATGTTAAAGGAAAAAAGTATGATACATGAGACAAGCACTGTCTGTTTTTGACAAAATAACTTCTTTAAAAAATGAGATGCCTTTTTCTTAACATTTTCTAAAAGAAGACAGAAAGTCAAAAGTACTGAATAATGTACAAGATGATTTTTTTTTCATACATATCAGGGAAGGCTGACTAGGTGAGGTGCTCTGCTAGGTCTGCTACTCATGAATAAAGAAGAACTAGTTGACAGTCAAACAGTCAAAGGCAGCTTTCGTTGCAGTGACCAGGAAGTGGTGGATGTAAGCAGAATAAACCCCTTAGTTTTCACAGTTCTTCAGACCCTTATTTAAGGGACTAAAGGGTAGGGTCCCATGGGAGGCTACCCTTCAGGGCAGAGAAATTGGTTAATTATCAAGGGCAACCACCTCAAATCACAGCAATGACATATTCCAGTGGACAAGAAAATGAGCAGGCATGGCAGAAGGCCATCTTAATTGAACAGTGAACTCCTGACCAGGCTGAAATGTAAACGAGAAGTGTATGAGGTGTGGAAGCAGGCACAGGCTGTGGAAGAACAGCCTGCTTGCAGACATGAGAATGTAATTAGGAAGGCCACAACTTGGATGGAGATAAAGCTGACAAGAGAGATGAGTTGTCAAGGTCTTCTACAGGTACGTCAGCAACAAAAATGAAAATGAAGAAAATTCTTGTCCCACTGCTGAATGGGGCTCGTAATCTTGTGGTGGGCTACTCAATTCCTTCTTGTCTCAGTCTTTACTAGCAAGATCTGCTCTAGCTTTACAGGTCTCTGGGCCTAGTAGCAGAATCTGGGAGAGAAAGGTACTACCCATGGCAGAGGCAGATTGAACTAGAGTTTAACTAAGAATGTTTGCAAGTCCATGGAGACAAATGCAATGCATCCAAGGGTGCTGATGAAGCTGGCTGACTCATCAGGAGGCCTCTGTCTTTTTGGAAATGTAGTGTTCTCTGGGGAAAGTCCCTGAGGTCTGCAGAAAGGCAGATCATATGCCCATGTTCAAAAATAGGCAGGAAAGAGGATCTGAGGCTGGTCAGCCTAAGAAAGTAACATCAAAAATCTTTATGGAAGCCAAGCACATGAAAGACAGGAAGGTGGTTGAGAACAGTCTGCAGAGACTTATCAAGAACAAGTGATTTCTGATCAACCTCATTGTCTTCTATGAGATAATGATTAAATATGCAGAAAATTGGAAGAGCAGTGTGCGTTATCAACCTTGACTTTAGCAAGGTTTTTCACATCTTTGCACAGTATCTTTATAGCCACATTTGAGAGACATGGACTGGATGGGTGGACTACAAAGTGGTTGGACCATAGTGATCAGTAGTTCAAAGTATTAATTGCATCTGGTTACAAGTGGCCTTCCTCTGGGGCTCATACTTTTTAATGTTCTCGTCAATGACCCACGCAGCATGCTGGAACGCATTCTCATCAAGTTCATGAATGACCCAAAATTTGGGGGAGTGGTTGCTGTCATGAAGGTGTAGGCAGCCATTTGAGATAACCTCTAGAACCTTACTGCAATGGAGAAATGGACTGAAAAAAACCTCACTGAAACTTGAAAAAGAGAGAGAATGTCCTGTAGCTGGGGCAGAAACACCTCATACATCAGTAAAGGCTGTGAGCCTTCGAAATTAGCTCTGCTTCGAGATAACTTCTAGAAAACCCTTTAAGCCTTATTTTTCCTATGATTTAGTCTGGAATCTCATGCACTCATAGGCTGTTAAAACCTGATCTTGACTCTTCTGCGTGGATAGCTAAGGACAGATTCCGGCCTTCAACTTCAGCTCACAACAGCTTGATGTATGGAAGAGTTTGTAGTAAACTTTCCAAGGATGTTCGCCTATTTTAGATTTAATGTGAGGGCAGAAGATCTATCCTTTCACCTCTGAAGTGACATGTCATTTGCACCATGTTAGTTCACCTGTAGGCAACAAGTCTAAAAATGTGGTAATCCCTTGTTGAAGTTACGCCATAGTGGAAGGTCACCTCTTTACACTCTCCACAACCATGTATGGTTCTCCAGTGCAGATTTTCCTTTCCACCCAGTTATAGGTAGCTGACTATATATTTTGGTTTTGTAAGTTGAGCATTCTAACATGCAAGATCTTTCAGCATAAAGCCTGCTAAACATATATAATCATCAAACTGTATAGGTTTAAGAAGTTATGGATACACTTAGAAGGAACTTTGCAAGTGGAACATAAAGTTAAATGATGTTAGAATACATAGGTTTATCGGATACTTCAGCTACCTGAAATGCACTTCATCGCTGTCTGACACAATACAAAATGCCAATTGCAGGTACTCCCCCTTTATAAAACACTGTGTTTCTAGAATCAATACCTGAAAAGGGCCTACAGGAAAAATGGAGAGGGACTGTTTACAAGAGCAGGCAGTGGTAGGATAAGGGGTAATAGTGTTAAACTGAAGGAGGGTAGATTTAGATTAGATCTTAGGAAAAAAAAAAATTTTACTGTGAGGGCGGTGAGACATTGGAACAGGTTGCCCAGAGAAGTTGTGAATGCCCCATCCCTGGAAGTGTTTAAGACCAGGTTGGATGAGTCTTTGGGCAACATGGCCTAGTGGAGGGTGTCCCTGCTCATGGCAGGGGGGTTGGAACTAGATGATCTTTAAGTTCCCTTCCAACACAAACTATCCTATGATTCTATTACTTCCAAGCATTGTGATTTCACTAATGGATACATTATGAAGAAATATAATTAGGGCTGTGCTGATGCATACAGGTCTTCAGAATTTTCTTTTGCTGCCATAGAGCAGCTGACCTCTGTAACATCTTCAGCTCTTCTTTCTCCTCCTCCCACTCCTCCCTTCCAGTCTAGGCAAACCTGTAACTAGATGAATTGTTTTGGGCATTTTAAAGCAGCAGTAGGACCCAAAAGAATTTTATATGGAACAAAGTCTATTAACCTCACCATATCCTATATAATCCCAGCAAGTATTTTAAAATTCCAGTGATAATAAACATCAATTTTTGTATATGTGTTTCCCTTACTATTGTACTCTCTTAGTCAAAGAACGTCTATATCTATTGATTGGTACCTCTGTCTGTTATAATTTTCCCTGATGTTTTGTTATGGGACAATGTTTTGGGAGCTTGAAACTTTGAAAAAAATATTACCTGCTTGCTTTGAATTTCAGCATGCTGATTGCCTGCATCAGATGGAATATTTTGGAGCATATCAGCTAAAACAGTTTAACCATATTTAAGAACAAGGCAACATTTAAAAAAAAAAGTTTCACTTACATTAAAAACTCCTGTTACTCTCTCCTTTTAAACAAAACTGGTATTTTAGTACTGAACATTTTTATCTTTGAGTGTTTGACTTTTAAAATGTAATAATATATCCAAATCTAATTTTTTCTCTGTGTATTCAGAAACTGAAGATAGATGGGGAAGAATCATGAATGAGGCTACCTACATGTTGCAGTGTACTAATGTTGTCAATACATTAACTTATGATCAGCAGTAGGCCTGGAAATCCCGTCAAGTCACAAGTTTCACAGTCTTTCTGTTAGGTATTTGCCTAAATATTACTGTTCTGAAACCACTTAGTGCATCAGAAGTGATTCAATTGAGCAACAGTAACGAGTACCACTTCTTTGTAATCACTCTCTAAATTACATGTATGTTTTGGAGGGAAGAAGCAGGGAATTAAAAAGCAAACACGCACCACCACCCTCCCCTCCCCCTGAATTATCTTGCAGAATTAAACCCTGAGCTTTTTTTTTTTTTTAAAAATAAAAATCTTATTTGTTTTATTCTGAGTAGGGATACAGAATGCATAGTGAGAGACATATGAAGAAAGAATGAGGAAGTAGGTGGAGGGCAGAAAATAGGTACATATGTAAACTGAAAGGTCACACAGCGGGCCTCTTCTTGTATTGACAGTTCTTGGATGGGATTTAGTGAAGTATTTTGTGTTGCTCAAATGTATTTTGGCAGGTTGTCTGCAGAGCTGACTGGCTGAGGCCAGTATGGTGTGAAGAGTGCTACGTGGACTGTAGCTCACTAGTTTGGAATTAGCACAAGAGGAACTTGATGCCTACAAAAGAATTCTTAAGATCTGTAACTTGTCCTTGGGCTGCTCAATGAACAGAAAGTGCTTCTGTAGACTCCTGTAGTCTGAAGTTAGAAAGGATTTTTTTGGTGACCAGATCCTCTCAGTCTGACTTAATAGAAGCTGAGCCACAAAAATCTTACTCAGATTGTCTAGAGTAAGACATTCAAGTAAGAAATAATAATATGATAATTACTTTGGGTTTTTTCCCATCCCTGGATGTTCTTGTGTCCCTTCTGTGGTTTGTTAGAAGTGTCCAGACAGTATAGTAATATATTTCTAATATCTGCTGTTTCATGATGTGAGCCTGGATCTCACTGCACTTTTTATTTCTTCTCTCCACTGCTGTTAAGGACTGTACTAAGAAAGTTTCCCAGTATTTCCACATTTAGTATTTCAAAGCCTTTTCTGAAATTTTATTGCCCTTTAGGTGCATTGGGTAAATATCCTTTGATAGCAATTATAGTTCTTCAGGGACTAGGGATATACTGTGGAGAACAGAGGAAATTTTGAAAGAAAGTCATGCCATTCATCAACTGACACACACACAAATATTCCATCAATTCATCTAGGACAACAAAATAAATTAGTTATGAATTATTTCAGCTAGCAATTTAGAGGTAGCAGACTGAAGATAGTGAGCAGATTTCAGCATCAATGAGATTCCTTGTTGATTATAGTATTTTTTTTTTTTTTTCAGAAATGACATCAGCCAATATTTTACAGAGTCCTTTTCCCTACTAAAATGGATTGTACTCCTCAGTTCCTTCCTCTTTTTCACTAGCAGGTCTCCAGCTGGTCTGGGAGGCTTATCACCTCTATCTGGTTATTAACAGTCCATTTGCTTAAGTACCTACCATAATTACTTTGTATGGTTCCTCTGAGAGATGCTTCATTTAAGGAACTCTAGGAAAAGTTCTGGAATGAATGACTGACCACACAGTCACGTATCTGCCACCTGCTAGCATCTCTTAAGCCAAAATAAGTTTGTAGGAGAGAGATCCTGCACTCATCTGTATTTTAAAGATTTTATTTCCCAGCTCTTCATTCACGTTCCCTATTCTCTTTTTAAACTGTCCTTTTTTTCCACCTTTAGCTCTTTACATAGAATCAGCACTGTATTCCAATACTAGCTGCTGTTCTAGATTTTGTAGGTAGGATACTGTGCAATACATAAACCAGAGGGATTGCACGAACTGAATTTAGCAGAACCTGGATCAGAACAGCCAGAAGAATGCTATGAGTAAAGGTCCACAAAGCCTCCTGAGAACAAAACATCACAAAATGGCTGTACTATGTAACACAAATCTGAAGAATGATGTAAGATGTAGTTCTGATTTGTTGATAGGGTATTTTTGCTAGCCTGAAGAAGCTGTTTCTTTACAGGAAGCACAAGTGTCTTGCTTTACCTTGGCATGTTCACATAACTGCATTGTCTCTACCTGAATCTTGTAACTCCATAGTCTAGAGAATAATCTTTATTCTCTAGAATAACTAGAGTTTATAGTAAAGTCTAATCTTTAGCATGTCATGTTAGTGGTTTTATTTCCTAGTTGTTTTAGTTTCGTACTCTGTAGGTTCACAGTCCCCATTTTCTTTAAACTTTAACATTTTAGGTAAAGTGAAATAGAATTCCTTTATTATCCCATTTAAATAAACAATACTATACCTTTCACATGTCTTGAATCAAAGCCCTGAACCAACTTCTTCAATAAAGTTAGGACCAGGTTAACTCAGCCTCTATACATTCTTTTCACAGTTTTGCTCTGAGTTTTGCATTTGTAACAGACCTTGAACTATAAATGAGCCAGAATACCTGTCTGTGCCCAGACACAAATTTTCCTGAAATAATGTTGTCCAGGATTTCAGGCTTTTTAGGCTCAAATGAGTACAACAGAAGGGATGAGACTGAAAACTGGATTTGAGAATGTAAATATGATTATAAAGAATGACAGGTAGCATTTCCCTTTTTTAATAAGAAGTTATAGTAGTTAAATAATTTGTATCTCTCACAAATTTCTTCCTAAGTGTCATACTAAACCTATCAAAGACAATGTAAAGACTCAGTGGATTTGGATACAAATACTGTGTTTCAGACTTCATGTTTCCTTTTTTGTGCCTGTGTTCCTAAAAAAAAAATTAGGGAAAAAACCCCACAACCAAACAAAAAAACCAAAACCAGCAATCCCAAAACAACACCACACTACTTATTGTGTTAGGTTTAATAGATGCACTCAAAGATTTCTGAATGTTATTCAACTGCCATTTTCTATAGGAGAACAGCAATAGGATATTTATCCACCAGATGTGACTGTAATGACTATAGCCATTAAAAAAAAAAATAAAAAGGCAAACTATCATTATGCTTAGGTCAGCCAATATAAAACATGATGAATGCTCTTGTTCAGTCATTTTCATGTATCACAGTGTAAGCGCAGTAGATTTCAGTCTTGTGGCCAGCAGAGAGATACCTTCTTGTTTATATCTTAAATATATCAGTCAAATAAGTATAGCACATTGAAAACAAATTTTGGACCCATGGATGAGGCAATAGTACACCTGTCAGAATAGACAGGTGCCATTAAAATAACCTTCAGCAGGGCATTATATAATTTGTACTTTTGTAAGCCTTTTCTGGCTAGTTCTAGAAATAGGAGTTTACACTGAAGACTGACAGAAGTTGAACTGGAGAGGTGTGAACAACATTACTATGGCAACATTAAATGTTGGGTATGTGAAGAGGCAGGTGAGACCCCTGTGGATCATCAAATGCCAACCTGGCTATTATAATGAATGGTAATTGGTTAAATTATTAAGCATTCTATTGCTTATCCCACAGTAACTAAATGGCCTTGCAGTTGCTATATAATTACTGAATGACTGATGGTCTGTGTTCTCCTTGTGATTTTTGTAGAGTCTTGTCTGTCTCAGTAACAAGAAGAGAGCCTAAAGCTTTCTTGCCTATCATAAGTCCTGTAAGGTGCTAAATGCCTTTGATTCATTGACTTTTATAATTAAGTTGGCATGTTGAGTTCCTCTGAGGACTGGTTATCAGGGTACTATAGAACAAAGTATTGCCACAGGAAATTGGCCTTTTGGTTAAGGTACTGATCTAAGATTTAAGCTTTGTTTATGTTCCCTGCTAAACCCAACAGAGAGTCTGGTTTGTACTCTAACTTATAATGTATTCAGATTACTAAAGCTCTTATTATAGCTTTTACCTGCATAGGTCCCATGGTGAGTGGTAAGTTTGTCCACTTCATTCAGCTCTGTTCTACTCTCTGAACAGCTGCTGAGTTGCAGCCAAGAGTCACGTTTGAGAGGTGCTCTTAATTGCCTCTGAGCCATTAGGCGCCACTTCTCCACTGAAATGAAAGCCAAGTGCACATACCTCTCTTTCTTCATTGCTGAAGTGGCAAATTCGCATCTCATCTAGGAAAGGGATGCTGTTAACCATTGCCTCCCATAGGCACAAGGGAGGAGTGCTGTCCTGTGTCCATACTCAATTTTGGCTGTGAAGTTGCAGCAAACAGCTACAACTTGCCCTTTGAGACTGGTACTATAGTTTATCTCCTCCCTTCCAGTACAGTGAAGCAAACTCCAGTATTAGCTGAGGAGGGCTTTTTTAACTCTCACTGCTCAATGCTAGCACAATTTGGGTCCCAATAAAGGAAAAGAAAAGAAGAACTTGGCACTCTTAACTCCAAGTTCCCTTACTAGCTGTTGCCTCAATCTACAGCCACCCAAGTGTGACTTTGAACAAAAAAGGGCAACAGGTTTGTTAGGTTAAATCTTCTGGATCAGACTAGATTTGATCTCTGTTATAAACATAGACTGAAAGAAATATGGATTCACTTTGGGGTTTGGCCACTAACTTGGTACATGAACTTGAATAAGTTTTTCTGTGTTTCCACACTCCATCTGTAAATCTTGCATAACACTTTCTTTTGACATCCTTTGTCTAGCTAGTCTGTTTAAACTTAGGGATGCAGTGTCAGTGGGGGGTTGGTTTTGTTGTGTATTTCTGCCAGACTTGGGTCATTAGATTGTCTGTTTGGGGCTGCCCAAGTAGTATCATAAAGTGTTGAATTTTGGTATCAGAACACACAGCTCATTCTGGTAGTCTGCTTTATACTGTATTTGATCCTCTTTATACTAGTCTACAGTAACTGCACACTGGGAAGGGGTTGGACTAATTTGTATGATACGCAAACTGCATCAGATACACCAATTAACTAAAACAGCTTTAGAACTAGTTATAAAAAGCGATTATGAGTTTTCTTCTGGCCAAACTTATAGTCCTTTGGCAAAAGGACTTAAAAATCCTGAGTTCTCTAGCCAAATGCAAAGTGTTAAGCATACTTGAACCAAACTGATAACAGGGCAGAATAGGCTATTTTAGGAGAAACTAAGAGGTCAGGATAAACATGCCCTTAAAAATAATAATAAAAGTCAGTGCTTTCCTTTTTAATGGAACTTCTGATCTTTTAGGACTCAGCATGTCCTGAACATAAGTGTCAAAGATAGCTCCCTCTCATGCCTTCATAGTTGAGGATGGGATTTGGCGTTGTGTTTTAGAGGATCTAGCAAGTTACACTGATGGAGATAGGAGTAGGTTTGAGTGTCTAATTAAGAAGAGGGATATGCCTATTAAATATTTAAGTACTGCAACTGGGAGTAAGGATTAGGGTTAAGAAAGCTTGGAGCTGCAGAACATGGGCTTATTACTCACTTCAGCAATGCCTGAACATGACTGTGCACAGATAGCAAGATTCAAATAACTCATTTTAACATTTTGGGTAGCCTGGACTGCTATTCTTTGCAGAAGCTTAGGCCAAGTGCTGAGAATGGAATTTGCGTTTGTTGGTGGAAGGATCACAGTCCTGAACTACTGTAGTAATTTAAAGGGTTCTGTGATTTAAATTGAGGGCTTGATGTCAACAGATATGCTTGTCTGATTCTTAATGTCTATGCAGTGATGAATTCCTGGGAGAGGTGGGTGTGAACAGGGTCAGGGATGTAGAGGTAGTTGCACCAACTGGTATAAATTTCTCCTTAATTTTTCAAACGCTAGAGCATGTAATTTTTTTAGTCAAGCATGGTATTGGATCTCAGCAAGATTGTGGTCACTGTGCATGTACTGTTGATGACTTCAGCAACACACAGAGTCGTAAAGTGTGGTTATCAATTGGTAGGAAAATCCGTTTCTTAAGTTGCAAGCATCATGGAGTTCCCAGTCTTTAGGGAAGGGTAGGGCTAAGGAGGGAAAGGCTGTAGAACCAAAGTCATTCTTGTAGTTTGACAGTTCTGATCAAGAAAACTGAGTGCAGTTATCAATAGATGTGAACATTGCCTTTTTTCCTCTTCAGACTGTGCTGAATGTCAACCTTTATATTGCAGACTAGGGCTAAAGTTAAGTAAATTCAAGGCTGCAAAGCACAGCTCATTGATTTAAGACAAAAGTCCTCACACAAGCTCAGAGTGGCTAAGAGGCATTCTGGACGGAATTAATTCTCTTGCAAAATGCTAAAATTCTCTTGGGAGATTAGAGTTAGCCTTCTGGAACCTAAGTGTCTTCCAGGTGTAACTGTAGTTGAATTCTGGAAGATGCTGTGAGGTGAGTGATACCCTGTAATACTTCTGTTTATTTTTCAGGGATTTGTGGGTGCCTATTTTGTACTCAAGTAACATCTTTCAGTTAGGATTAGGATCTTAGACAAGGAAAGCAAGAGCACAGAATTGCAATTCTTGCTGAAAGTCATGAGGTCGTGTAAGAGAAGACAGTATTTTTTCTAGAAGCAGTAGATTCCCTCACTTAAATTTAAGTTTAGGAGTAGAATTTAGACTAGAGTACAGCAAGCTGAGGTTGAGAGGTGAGATTGGCACCTATTTTAAGGTGAGCAAGCAGACTGAAACTAAATCCCAAAGTAAGTTTCAAGATTCTGTTCTTGCATTTCACTCCTCCTGTGTTCCTCATGTCTGGAATTGTGGCTGAAGGACAGGGTAGAGGCTGGAAATAGGGCTTTTTCAAACAAAGCCCTATGTAGTTTCCTGTAGATCTAAATACCCTATTGCTATTCTTAAAGCAGCAATGCTTCCTGTTCTTTGGAGATGACTAGGATTAGAGTAATGGCTGTTTAGAATGATTGCTGTTTTTTTGAGGTGGGGTGGGTATTTTTTTTGTTGTTGTTTTGGTTGGTTTTGTGGGGTTTTTTTGTTTGTTTGGGGTTTTTTTTAAGGACAACTTAATAAGGTTAAATTGAGGACAAGAGTAAAAAAATACTGCTACTTAATTTATAGATCCCAACTTCTATAATCAAGCCTAAGGTTCACAAGCTTATACCTGAGGATCACGTATTTTTAGCTGGTTCCAGTTAGGACATCTGACATAAATTGAGGCTAGATGTCAATATTTTTCAGTGTTTTATTCTCTTAATTGCACATAGGAGTGCGTTGTTCACTTTTGAGTAAGTCTAGGACTGTAGTTACGGTAGAGATTCAAGTTACAGTTAAGAATGACTGCAGAATAGATGGCTGATAGGGTGATTGTCTTATCTAAGATGGATGCAGATATCAGGTCATGTGAATGGTTTCCACTTAATAAGTCAGATAACAATTATTTCCCATCTTTCTGTTCAAATGAAAGGTTAAGTTCAGGGCTGAGCCTGAGCAAAGTTAGGGGTTGTGAAAACTACCATTAATGATTTCAATCAAACTGACAGACAAAAGCTAAGAACCTTTCTCATGAATCTGAAATCTCATCTTTCTGATGATAATTATATGTAAAGAAGTATATATTTTTCAAGTGGGGTTGCCTGTTTAAGTTTTAGAAATTTTGAACTTTCAGAGTATGATTTCTCCTGACTTCTGTCAAATCTGCAGATTTTACCTGAGATGGGTGTGACTCAGTTCAGCTAATTCTTGACACTTCATTTGGTAGTGGTTTCCTAAAGTTTCTCATTTTATGGATGGGTTAGGATTTTAGAGAGAAAGGATTATAGAGATGGCATTATTTCTATTTCTTTCCTAGTCCAACATTAATAGATGTGAATATTTCATTTTTAATTTTGCAGAGCATTTGGTTGGACAAGCACTAACAACACACGATGTGTGTGATGCAGTGGTGCATATACTTCTTCCTGATGGAGTTTGGCTCTGCCACTTTTGTCTCCCATGTGAGAGTTCTAAGTATTAGCTTATAAGGCAGGAATATGTTCTGTTCCCATGAAATAATTAAATACTCATTGGACCGAAAAGGTAAACAAGAAGGAACTTTATGATCCTGTGGTTGGGATATTAGTGTGGATTCAGGTGGATGAATCTCTACCTGCTGCTTCCATAATATTTAATATGAAATACTCAGATATTTTGGGGAGCAGGAACTGCAACCCTGTACTTCCTCTCCCTTCTAGTATTACCTTCCTAACCAGCGAACCATCAAATGTTCTTTCTTTCACCTATTATTTCATACAAACTGGAAATACAAAATTGAAGTAATCATGTCATTTAAACTGTATCTTCATAGTTTCAGAAATCTCCTGTGATTTGACTGTGAGATTACATCTTCTGAGATAGAGAAGTCATTATTAGACTTAGAAAACATAGGTCTCCTACATACTGAGGAAGTATTCCCAGCACTGGGTTTTTTCAGGTACGGACAGTTAATAGCATATGGCTGTATTTTTGTAAAGTTTAAGTAGGCTCTGAGCATTCCCACCACAATAGGGCCTACAAACAGAATAATTAGAGGAATATCTACTTCATGAGTTCTTGCAAGACGTAGACGTGTTAGACTGTTCATTGCTACCACAGTGTAGGCAGTGTTAATGTGCTCAGTAGCAGGCTTTTTAGAGCTGTAGTGGTAGAATTATAGGGACCTTTGACCCTGCAGAGATTTGGCAGCAGTTGAGAGGAATTAAATGGCATCAAATTTAAGCACTGAGGTGGCAGCTAGATAGATAGACAATTTTTTTTTAATTATTATTATTTTTTGATCTAGCTTTCTCTACCTCCTACACCCTTAACATCTCTGTAGTAGTAAAAAGTCTAGTCCTGGATTAGGCTAATGTTTCAAACTGTTTCAGAGTTTGTCTCTTAAAGAAAAGAAAAACCAAACAAACAAAAAACAAAACCACACCACAATAAACACTAAGAACCACAATTTAGCTTGAAATTACTGACTGGGGGAAAAACAAACTTGTTTTTTCTTAAAAAAGCTAGCATAAGTAGATCTAAGTAAAGAATTGTCATATAGTTTTGTGTTAAACCTCTTTCAGCCTCCAGGGTATCTAACAAACATACTTATAATAAAACCAGGAAATTTGAGACAGCTGACACGTTATTTAGGGGATGCCAGTAAAGAGCCCCAGTATCAAAATTTCTAGCTTTTATCCTGTTAAGCCAGTTATGGAGGTGTCTTGAAGATGTAGTTACACATTGGAAAGATGAGTCAAACAAATTAGCAAACAAGTTAAAAAGGCACAGCAAGGAGACACACCAAACCTGTTTCCTTCATTTCTACCTCAGCTTCTGGACATTTGTTTGATGTCTTGAATGAGAAATATATTTTCTACTTCCCATACTGATTAAATGCAGATGTAATAAAGATTTCTAGTGCTTCATGAACATCTATTGTGATATCATTTGGCATGCTGTCAGTGAAGAAAATATCAAATGACTAATGTAATTATGCTTCAGTATTGCAAGGCAGAATATATATGCTCATGATGGGGCTTGTTTTTAGAGAGCAGAGAAGCATTTGAATTAAATTTGTCAAGTAGAGATGTTACTGAAAAAAAGCATACTCTGAAACAGCAAAGAGCATCTCCTGACCTATTTGAAGTCAGAGTCTGCAATTTGGCATCTATTAGTAAACATAAGAGGATGTCCTGGAGTTAAACTATAATAATAAATTAAAATATGCATAATAGAATCCTCTTGTCTTCAACATAAAATTGCAACCCTAATGATTAAATGAGGCTGAAGTTTAGTATTAATAAAAATATTGGAGTTTTACATTAATATGAATTAAGATTTCTCAAACTTAATTTAAAAATATTTTCATATATATTTATCATTAGCTGTCAGGACATATATTTTGTAAATTTCTGTAAAGATAGAGAACTCTGAAAAGTTAATGTTTACCTTCAGAAGTTGAAAATACATTCCTTTCTAAGGAAGTATCCATCTAAGAAATAAGAGATCAAGTATTTTATATTTTATAACATGCAGACAAAAATCTCCAAAGAAACTGCAAAATATTGTTTGTTTACAGTGTTAGGGTTTTTTAAGCAAATATATTTATGGTATGGGGATGGTGAAGGTTTTGCTCGCAGATTTCTAATTTTAAAAAAGAAGCCAACTTTTTCTGACTGTCAATATTGTGCATTGCAGACTGTGAAAATGAAATGATCTGATTTTCCAGAGCGATTCAATTGACATTTCCTTTCCACACTCTAGACTTCCAAAATGTTAAGAGTATTGATTAAACATCTGGTATTTTGGTAGGTTTCCCATATCTTTAAAAGAACAGCTCTCAAATGGTTTGGAGACTCCAAAGGCTCAACGAGGAGCGTGCTGTTTCTCATTTTAGTGTAATTGAACAGATTTTGGGGGGAGAAAAATTTACAAAAAGTTTTATATATGTTGTGTTCTCTGGATGTATGTATGTAAATGAAATGAATACTCCAAGTGTCATATCTTTTCATTTTAGATTGCCATCCTTTTACTGAATTGCTATGACTTAAAGGGGAAAACTTCTTTGTCATCTATTTGAGGAAATTGCAATAATAATTAAAAATATGTCTATAATTTGCTGTCATTATCTAAGTAGTACCTTAATAGATTAGGTTCATGGCTGTGGAACCATTCTTCTGCCTCTAAGCATGGCTGATAGTATACAACTACAAAAAAAATTAAGAAAAAGGGCCAGTGTAGAGTCATCATTTCATTGTTATATCCTCCCAGCTTTCAATGGTCAGTGATACAGGAATGCCCTGAGCCAGAAGTACTGACTTATTAATGCAGTTATACTCCATGAACTTGTTTAATCTATTTTTGTGTGTGTTTATCCTTTTGACCTCCATAACATCCAATGGCAATGAGTTTCACCGTATGATTGTGTACTGTATGGAAATGCATTCTGACTTATTTTAAATCTGCTACCTGATTATTTTCTGGGGTGTTCCTTCCTTCTTGTGCTTTGTGAAACAGAAAATAATTGTTTCCTCTTCACTTTCTCCACGTAATTCATGTTTCTATAGACCTCTCTCATCAGCTATCTCTTTTCCAAACTAAGAGATTCTTTATAGTCTTATATGGTATGGAAACTGTTTTAATCTTTCTTGTTGACAACCTTAGTGACCCTTCTTTTTGTATAGGACCTTCAATTTTCTATGCATCTATGTATATTTTTAGTTTGTTCTTTTAAATAAGAATAATTTAGGAGAAAATGAGAAAGGTAAGAAGTGGAGCAAAAAAAGGGAAGGGTCTCCCAACTGCTACTTTTCTACTTTTCACTCTTCCACAGGACTTTTTTTTTTTTTTTCCTTCTGCAACGTAGGTTGCTTGCTTATGCCTGCAAATATTTACATGAATGAAAAATACAAAAGAATAGACAAAAGGTATAAACAAATCAAAATTGTCTGGAATTCTATGCCATGAGTGGACTGAATGATGGTGCTAGTGCAGTGAAATTCTTTTTCCAGTTAAAACAATGGCATGCTTCAAATTGGCTTCAGCGGAGCCAGATCTCACTCTGGGAAATATATAAAACATTTCAGTTTCTACCATTGCAGATCAGTTGAGTAAAATTTTGGGAATGTTTAAGTTGCTGATGTGCTACTGCAGCTTTCTTGTCATCGCTCAGATTTATCTGTTGTATCTCATGGTTTGGACTGTAGATACTTGTTTGAATTAGATGATGCAATCTAAGCAAGAATCCTCAGAGAAGGAAAAATTGGATTTTATGTTTGATTTATTGTGAAAGGAAAAGAGTTCTCATCAGAATAAATAAATAAAATAAAAACCCCACCAGTTTTTAGATTATGCTTTAATAAATTCTGAGCTTATTACCACAGTCTTATTTTCTCAGGAATGGAGGTGAAAGATTCCCCTCTAAAAATTCCCTCTCCCCTTGAATGTTTAGCATTCACTTAGCATACTTTCTCAGCTGTTAAATGTGTAACTTTATGGATGAAAGCCACCACTGCAATGTTCTTCAGCTGCTCCTAAAGTCTGAGGGCTGAATGAATTTCAAAACTGATACATCTCATATGTATAAGTGCCAAGTTTCAATTTTAAATTCAAGATTCATTTCTCAACAAACCTTTAACCACTCAACCGTCAGTTATCTGGTTTCTATCTCAGCATACAGGTCGGGAAATAGTAAAAGGACAGGTCAGCTACATGAGCTGTACTGCTCCAAATACAAACTTGTGTCTTTTCTTTTTGGCCAATGTAGCTGAATAGTCAGTAACAGAAGCAGCTTTTGAGATGGGGAACAGAGGCATGAAACTCACACTGAGACTTAGTTATTCAATAATTTTTTTTTTTTTACTGACTGACTAGGTCAACACCATGAAATGTGAGACGGGGAGCAAGCAGAAGCTTGAAGAAATTTGGTAACAACAAGGTAATTGTTATATTGCTAATGATCTTAGTGTTGCTTACAGGATTAGGAAGACCAGCTAAATTAATAATAGATAGTTAAAAATATTTACTGTGATAACTTTCCATCCAAAATTACATTTTTGTTGAAATCAAAATGTTCTGTTTCTGAAACAGAAATATCTCAATTTTGCCAATATCTGTAATATGAAAAGTCAAAGTAAATAATTTTTTGGTTTTTCCTGATGAAAATACATCTTTTTTGATTTTACACCTTGAATTTCATCTCATTGTGCATATATTTTTAAATTTATATCCATACAATTATACCTTTATGTCCATTACCATTATAACTATTTAATAAATGAACTGTAGTTGCAATTGCAATGGCAACATTATACCATGGATAAAGATGTCTTGCGGAATTTATGAAGAATGGATGATCCGAGGCACAAAAAGTATTCCCAGAAAGGCAGATGTGTTTTTTTAAAGTCTGTGTGTTTATTCCTTATTTGCTACAATTTTACATGATTTTCAATTCTGCTGAGAAAAGAGAATCAGAGTTTTTATCAATAGGAGCACATGTGTACCTTATGTTCTAATGTGGCTAGACATATTTCTGGAATGCTGCATATAGTTCACTGCAAAGCTCAAAGATAACCGGATAGCTAAAACCAACATGAAACAAAGTTTGAAGCATTTTGAAGACATAGGTAAAATGTTGGTAATTTAGGCAGGGTAAAATAAGCATATATTTAAAGAAGGATAAATTTTTCTGACAGAATTTAACAGTGATAGCACTGCTGAAATTGCTCAGGTTAAGTAATCATTTCACATTTTTTCAGAGTTTATTCCAAAGCTCATTAAATTTTTTTCCATTGTCTCCAAGGAGTTTTGGATTGAGTTCTTGTTGAAAAGAGACTGAAAACAAGAGTTCTGGGATAGCAAAGAACTTCTGGTAGAGTTTTGATTTTTGCCTGCTTAATTCCAACTCATTTGTCTCTTCTACATCCTGAATTCTTGAAGAGGTAAGAGAAAACTACCATGACTCAACTCAGTAGAGAAAGTGAGAGTGCTTAAGACAGTTAAGAGAAATGTGGAGTATTATTACTACCAGTGGACTATTCTCTTGTTCTTTCAATTTCACTCCGAGAACTAAATGGATCCTTCAAAATCTGGCTAGCTACCAAGAACACAAGCAAACATCTGTGCACCAGATGCATAGAGCATTATATCCAGCTGTGTTACTGCAGCTACATCTGCAGAACACTGCATATGTCAACTGCCGTGGCCAGCAGGCTTTGGGAATACTATCTATAGGAATTAAAGCTTGCAACAGAAGTAAAAGTGGGTATTTTGCTTTCAACCTGTTTTATGTTGTCTTTTACCTCTCTACATTTCTTAACTGACTTGTTTGTAAGTTTGAATTAATGGAGGGAAATAGCATGTGATTTTTCACCAGTGGAGACCTGATTTCAAGTTGTGATAAATAAAAGAAAAAGAGAATGGGTTTCATGTCAACCTGTATTTTCATTTCAAAGTCGTACTTTTCTCTTAGAAAATACTATAATGAAAGTATTCAGAAAAATAGTCTGCTTCCTTTGGAGCTGGTGGAGTCCTGTATGTTAGCTGAGGAAAACTGAGGAGAGCGTTTCTTCCAGAGGCCACTAGAGCAAACTTCCAGAAGAATTTGGTAATTTCTGTTTGACTTGCTGAAGCAATGAGTTTATATCAGTATGTTTCCCTACCACTCAGAAGCATACTCAGCTTGTCTTGCTACATAAAATAGCAAAGCTGTGTCATTCATTGTAAGGTTTCTTTTATGTATTTTCCTCCTTTCCTTTTCCATTCCTCTCAGGAATCTGTTGCCATTGTCCTAAGAGCATGGAAAAAAAATTGTATCTGTAGATCTTTGATTTCTGCTTCCTAACAGTGTAACTCTGCCTTGATAGGGAAAGCATTAGCAAGTTAGCAAAGGAAATGAAAACATTTTTTTTTTGCTCAAAAAAGCAGCAGAAGCAGCACTTGGTGGATGTAGATTAATAACAGTGGCTACTTTTTTGAGCTGGCAATATTCCTTGTGGGTTTTAAGCAAGTCTTTTTCAATTATATTTATAATTCTTACAAACAAAACAAAGTGCTAATTTCACACCACTGAATGGGTAAACCATTTTTCATATTGGTATGTTTGCATGTCTAAACATAGCTGGTGTATTTTTAATTTTAAAATGTCTCTTATATTTTTTAAGGGTAGAGCTACCTCAACAGTTCCCAACAGTTCCAAATTTAGAAATTTATTTTTTCGAGAAAAAAGTGCTACACTAGCAACATTAAAAAAAATTTATATTACTTTCCAGTTTGTGTTGTTGAATCATTCTATTCAAAGTTCTTTATCTTCAGTAAATATTTGTTTGAACTACTGTGTTCAAACTTATGATTTTATTGCACATAATACATCTTCAAAATTTGACCACAAGCAAATATATATTGCTTTTGCAAATTCCAAAGAATTATTGATTAAGGATTATTTTATACATAGAGAGAAAATGCCTTCAAACAGGTTTAATCAAAACCATCTAAAACAATACCACCATGTTATGAAAAAAGAGTAGAGATTTGCAAGGGAAAATTAACATAAACCCAAAATGTTTCGCTTTATTAATGTCTACTAGTACCAGACCATTTATACAGCTGCAAATACTAATTATTGACTACATCTTACGTAAAATTCCTTTTAGCTTTGATTCAGTGTTCTTTTGTTTATTTTTGAACCTTTTTCCTCTCTGTATCCTGCTCTTCCAGTAGTAATAGCTGAATTTTAGACACATCTTACCCTGCATGTTTGCCTTTTCTGACACTGTCAAGAACAGAAGAATGTTGTGGTAGCAGGAGACATAAACAAGATAAAGTACATTTATTTTCTTTAACTATAATCATAGGCAGTGTTATCTAGGCTCTGAACCTAGTTTATATCCAGATAATAATGGAAACAAGATGAAACATATTTATTTCCATTCCAGGCCTTTTAATATCAAATATTTCTCCTTAGAAGAACTGTTTTTTCTAACTTACTGGAGATTTTGTCTCCAAAAATGGGGGTTCCACTCTGCTAGTAACTAACTCACATGAAAGCTACTAGCTGCTTTTCTGCTGGTTTGTACACTAACCTATCTGGAACTGGAATATAGGATACAAAATTGTGATTCACAGGCATGGGTCCTGCTGATGTGGTTAAAGTGACTCATTGCCGTGGTTAAATCCTAGCCAGCAAATAAGCACCACACAGCTGCTTGCACCCCTCCCCAAGGGAATGGGGGAGAGAATTGGAAGAGTAAAAGTGAGAAAACTTGTGCATTGAGATAAAAACAATTTAATAGGTAAAGAAAAAGCCATGCACACAAGCAAAGCAAAACAACACGTAGTGGTTACTTGGTAAGACAAACACCATCATTCCGAATGTCCCTTTCCTTCCTTCTTCTTCCCCCAGTTTCATATGCTGAGCATGACATCATACAGTATGGAATATCCCTTTGGTCAGCTGGGGACATGGCTGGGACAACTGACCCCTCCCAACTCCTTGTGCATCCCCAGCCTCCTTGTTGGTGGGGCAGTGTGAGAAGCAGCAAAGGCCTTGACTCTGTAAGCACTGCTCAGCAATAACGAAAACACCCCTGTATTATCAACACTGTTTTCAGCACAAATCCAAAACACAGCCCCATACAGCTACTGTGAAGAAAATTAACTCTATCCCAGCCACAACTAGCACACTCCTACATTAAGGAGATGGCAGAATTAACTCCATTAATATGATCTAGAATAAAATTAAGTAGTTGTGTGATGTTCTTGGTTAAATGGTATAAAGTAGTTAAAGTAACTTTTAATTTAAGGGTGAAGAGGAGCTGATAATGATATTTCTAATTGCTTTACAGTAATGAAAATTTAAATTTTGTATTTTACTTTTTAATGATACTCAAGAAACAAAAAATACTCCACTGATCAAAACATATTCCACATCTTATGTATTATGCAACAAAACACATCTGAGATAAAATTACTCTAGTTGGAATGTGGGAGAACAGAATTTTATTTCAAGATTACAGTGTTCTCACTAAAGTTCCAAAGTACCTACAGACTTCAAGAATATTTCTGTGTTGCTTTAAAATTTTATTACTGTATTGTTGAAGTTAGCCGTATCAGTCACAGTTGCCTTTTGTTTAGGGTGTGGTTTTTTTCCTTCTCTCTTCATTGCCTTTGACAACTTCTGCAAGGAAAAGATTGTAGAATAGTGTGAAAGTTTTCTTTTATTGCTGACAAATGCTGTTCCTTTGATATGACAGGTGCTGAGGACCTGTATACTACCACACTGTAAGTAAAAACATATTTGTCAAACTCTGGAATTAACATCCACTGTCAGATGTGAAAAGGTGCTCAAAACAGAGTTACTAATGAAAGAATAGGTGGGCAGATTTGAATAAACAGAAAATAAGGATGAGATGGAAGGTTACAGAACAAATAATATCAAAGTCCCAATGTTCTTAAAAGAAATGTAGTATCTTTCCAGAAAATGTAGAAAAGCACCTGGAAAGAATAGGGAAGAAAAAACCCTCTGACAGCTGCAGTAAATATTGGATGTCATAAGGAGCATTAACAATGCTAGGTACAGCTGGAGAGACATGGAAAACAAAATAGTATAAGAAGCTTTTTTCATGGATTGTAAAGTAGACAAAAGAAAGCCTGAAAAGTTAACTGTTCAGGAGAGGTTGTAATCACAGTATTATTGTTCTCTATTCTATATTAAAAACTATTCTCACCTGATGCTTTGAAAAATATCTTGCTTATTCAGAACTTTAACAGATTTAATATTTGTTTTAAAGTATTTAGTAGATGTTAGAAATTTTTGTGTGTGACTCTATAATTGCTATCATAAATAAAATGTACCTTGGAACCATAACTGAGGTCCTGTAAATAATTTTGATTAATTCATGTTAAAATACTCAGAAGTGATAAATCTTAAGGGTTGTGATTTACTTTGTTAGTACAGTCTTGCCTGGAATATCAGGTTGGTGATATTTGTTACTATTGTAATCCCATCAAATAGGTCACCCAGAACTTTAGTGATAGGCAAAAGTCAAAATGAAAGGTGTCTTCAAGTCTTTGGGCACAGTCCCTGGAGTACCTATGATAACCTAGCTAGCTTTCTCTTAATATTTTTCATAATGCTGTTCATGAATGTTAACAGGGAAATCTGAACCCATTTAGAGAGAGGTAAAATTTTCATTAAAATGAGCATATTTAGGGATAAACAGCAGATGGGAAGAGGACAGGCTCTCATATCAGTCATAACATGGAGGGCAAATAAAGTGCATGTCAAGCCGGTGAGGTAAGGGATCAGTACATGTGTAGGTCTAGCTTTGTTCCTTTCACTGTTCACAGAACTTGTCTCCAGACATGACTCTGGGTCCTCCTGAAGCAGATTACTTATTTTTCTGGTTTTCTTGTTCTACACAGATGTAAATGGTGTTCCTGGAAAGTCCTTCTTTTTATCACTTTGTGCTGTAGAAGTAGGATTTTATTCCCACCCCTTTTGAAACCCAGGAGTGGTCTACACTTAGTAAAAATACTTAAATGCTGCTAGAAGTATTCATTGACACATGATGTGCTAACCAGTTTCCTACAAGGGGTTGTTATGAGCTCTACTGTGATCTTACACTGAGAGAGAAGGCAGGGGTTTAGGAAAGCATCATTAACTTCCTTGCAGAACAATTGTGAACAGTGTCCAGAATATCTCTTTGCATTTGTATGCAGCAGCTTTGCCTGGCCACCTAGAACAGCTGTAGCTGCTTTTTTTCCCCTCTTCATCTACTATCCTTTTGGAACACTGACGTTACCAAGTTTTAAACTACCAAGCTATTTTTCACCTTTCCTTGAAAGATTCTGAACCAATGCTTTTCCTCAAGCCAGTAGCCTCTCACAACTTGGCTAAAGGGCAGAGTGGTAAAATTTTCTAATCCAAACTATTTGTAGATAGAATCTAAGTCTTCTTCAGAATTTTATAACAGCTTTAAATTATTTAGAGTATGGATGCTGCCATTTGTATAGTGAAGTCCATGACACACTTTCTTTGAAGGGAGATAGAAAGAAATATTTAAAAGTCATAATAAGAGATCCGAAAGAATGTCATTTAGAAGATTTCCTTTAAGATATTACAACAATTTTGCTGTGAGTTTAGGTGATGAGGAAAGCATTATTTTAATGCTTTTTTTTCTGCTTGTAACTTGTTCACAGTATCATGAACATATTTGATTTCATTTTCTTCCTTTCCTCTTCTGGCAAACTGAGCCCTGCAAACATAATAAATAGAGATATATTCTGTGTGTTATATGCAAGTGTCAAAGGACAGTGTAAGCAATGCATGGTGTTATTACTATAACCCTCATTCAGCTACAGGACACACAGTTGAATGCAGTGGGATTATGCAAATAATTCAAGCTAGCCATGTTCTTTCTGAGCTGTTTTTAAAGGCAGTCATACTGACACAGATTTTTAAAAGGAGTTGTTTTTCATATTAAGCAACTTTCTTTTTCTAACAGTCTGTATACACTGTTTTATGTAGTAAGTGTTTGAGGTCACTTACCAGAAGTTCTTTGTGTCTAATACACTAGTGTCATCCTGCTGTAAGCATGGGAGTTTTATTCTAAATTGTGGTACATGTTTCTCCTTGTCTTTGCTGCTTTTATTTTTGGCTATGTTATCACACCGTGATCTGCTATGATTAACATCATTGCCCTTGTATCCGACATTCTCCGCTATATGTATGATATTTTCCTTTAACACATTTCATAGAAGGGCAAGTTCTACTTTGTAGAGAGCATCACTTATTCAGAACTGGAAAAATTAATTTATTTGGTCAAAGGTTCCAAGGTCTTCAATCAAAGGCAATTTCTTACCATTGGAATTTTTTTGTTTGCAAGATTTCAAGTCATGGATTATTGTTACTGCTTGTTCTATTTTATTTATGCATTTATTTTTTATCCTGATTTTCTTAAAAATGAACAGAGAGTAAGTAAAATATTAAATATCATAGGAATAAAGATTAAACTCGACATATTTTGCCATCTTAAAGCAATTGCAAATTATTCCCTTGTAGCCTAGCAAAGATTAAATGTCATTGCTCTCTAATGAAAGCTAGACACACACTAGCCAGTGTGAACTGTGGTGATTGTTTCAATACAGTTCTTGACAGATTCAAAAGAGAAAGCCGCAATGATAGTCACAGTGAAGCCATGGTACAATCATTTAGCTTAAGCAGTTCCTCTTTCTCCTCAGTTACTTTCGGTACCTTTTTTTTTTTTTTTCTTCCTTTTCTAATCTAGGTCAATTCCCTGATCCACCTCAAAGCCGTCCCAAAAGAGTTTTAACACCACAGCTCAGAATTGGAAACCGTTGTATAAAACCAGTTGTTCTTGCTACTATCAGCTTTACATTGTCAAATCATGTCCTCAGCTGTGAAGACCATATAAACAAATATGAAATTAATTTAATAGATTGGAAATGAGAGAAACATAGGACTAATTTTTCAGTAAATCAAGAAGTAATGTCTTTTGTATACAGATCAAATGTAATTTTAAAATAAGTTAAATAAATAAAGGGATTTTTTCTTTAATCTTACATTATTGTTTGCAGTGCTATTTGAATGGCCTTCTGACATTAACAACATATGTTATTCTAACAATAATTCAGAATTAAACTTGCAACTAATGCTCAAGACAGAAGCAATACTTATTAAGCAAAATAACTGGGTCCTGTGCTGGAAAATGCAGTAGCACTGCAACTAGCAACGTAGAGGAATTGTATTATGAGAAAATTCCAACTTTCTTCTTCTGTTTTAGCTATGTATTTGAATAAAAATATAAAAAAGTGTTTCAGAATTACAAAGTAGTTTGGTTGAGCAATATCTACATATTTTATTTCACTGTTATTGTTTCAATTCATGCTACTGTACTATATCAAAATAACATTAACATCCAGTTTTATTTCTGTTGGCCTTATAATTCAATTAAGACATCAAACACTTTATTTCTATTAGTAGATCAACTTTTGTGAATCACATCTTCTGAATATTTGTCCTCTAATTCCTGCCTTAACGTTGGCGATCTGAGAGAGGGAGCACACTTTCCTAAGCACTTTTGCACAAATGAAAATTTGCCATCCTGATAGTTTTGTAAAACTGATCCAATTCTGAAGTTGAACAAAATATTACAGACCAAAACACTGCCTCCTTCAACTCTTTTCATAACACGCATTTCTAAAAATATGGTATGAAATTAAGCTAATTTTTTTCTTCTTCAGAATAAGTAATGCATCTAAGCATAAGTTATTTGCAGGACTATAAACATCAGGATCATTTTTGATGATTACACTTTAGTTTTCTCCCTCATTAGAATTTAGTCAGCTAGGAATTAATATTTCTGATTTCTCTATGGATCGCAAGTCTCTCATATACACAGGCTTTGAAAAAAGTTTTTGCATGTATTTTTCAGTTGCGGTCCAGGCTTTTTCTGTAGCTGCTATACAGATTGTTACAATCCTTACTATGAATTAGAATTTTGTTACAGCTCTCAGCATAATGTTTCTGATCCACCATAGCAAGTATTAGGTCTTTTGGACTAGTTTTTAGTACATGCTGATCACTTTTCCCAATAGGACTTCTCAGAGTTAATAATAATTTTCTTTCTATAATTTGTTTTTTCCTACCTGACCCAAACTGTCCAGTGAAATAGTCCTGTCTCCTGGTACTTTCTTAAATGTCAGACTAGGTGTTTCATGGTTCTAAGAACATACTACTTCACTGTAGGGGCTGCAGAAAGAGATACCTGCCAAATCTGTTTAAAGTTTTCTAACTGAAGTCCTCTTTACTCACCGTTTTGACATTTTTGCCCCTTCTCTTACAAAAGTAGATCTGCAATTGGGCATTACAAAAATTTCAGCAGAATCGGTAAATATACTATTAGAAAATGATGTTGGTGATCTTGTTACTTGTTTTTGTCACAAGAGCTGTGTGGCAGTTGTGGGTGGTTTTAATTTTAGGATTATTTCATCTTTTTTTTCTTTGGGGCTTTTTTATTTTTCACTTGCCTCTTCTCAGAGTGCTCTTGTGTTTGCTTTGTGCTAAGGACCTGGTCTTAAGGAATCTCGATGTTGCATGATTATTTGCGGCTTGGCTTTCTCTCTATAGACTTGCGTTCCATTCAAGCCACTGAACTAACTGGCAGCTATCTTCTCTCTGGGTTTTCACATACTGCTGGGAGGCAGAAAAACCAGTTTTATCCAGACAGCACTGTGAGGATGAGTTGCATGAAATTACTTACCCAGTCTGCTTGCAAAAAATTTACATTTCTTGTAAACATATGCATTGTCTATTAAAGGCATTTCTAGGACTTAAAAATACTATACCATTTGAGAGAATGGTTTGCTATGTGGCATGACAAACAGTAGGTCTATTCAAAAAAGTCAGTTTTGAATGTTGTCTTTTTTTAAAGTCCATACTTAAATGGATGAAGTGGCATACATCTTACTATGGGAAATCAGAATAAATAGGTTAAAATTGAGCATAGTCATCTAGAAATGGAAAGTAAAATGCTTTCTATAGATACAGGTCTTCATATGGATCTTTTTTTTTTTTTTTTACTTCACACTAAATATCATAAGCTGCTCGTAGCTGCAATCTTGTATGTGAGAACACAAGATAACTGCTTTTCCCCATCAGTGAAGGCATGTTTGCATTTTTGTTTAATAACAACTTTGATCCTTCTACTGTTGGCAATGGTCATTGAGAAATCCTGACATAAAGAAGGTATCTGCAAGATAAAGTTCTACAAGGGATGATTAGCAGCACTTAAGTTTTCTTTTTGTTGAAAGGAAGAATCCCTGATTGAACAGTGCATTGAATGATATGACAAGCAAGTACTTGATCCCTGTCCAGCTGGAAAGGAATTGTATTCATCAGCAGCTTTTTAGCTAAGGATGTCTTTATATTTTCACTCTTTGTTTGAGTCTCTCCAGATCCTCCCTTTACTTCATGTCAGCACTATATAGTAGGTATGCCAAGTGGTTTTGAAATTTAAATTACAGTCTCTTTTTCAGATGTTATTGGAAAGAACATGTAATTTATAACCACGTGTTAGGAGTACAGGATGTTCATGGTTCACTGCCAATTCTTCTTTTGTAAAGTTAATAAAACTTTCATAAAACACTTATACACTTGTATATTTCATGGTAAAGATTTTTTTATCTCATAGGCTAATGTAAAGATTTATTAAAAACATTTTTTTGTTAAGAGGAGTGTCAATAGTTTGCAGCTGAGTGTAATTTTGAATTCCCAGTAGATGACAGTCTGACTGAAAATGACACTAACAGCTTTGTTGATTTAGCACTAAAAATAAAGGATTCTTTCAAATGATATAAAGCTCTAATACCCTGAGTGTGCTGAAATACACTTGAGACCCTTAAGTAGAGTTTCAGTGAAATGTTCGCCAGCACTATGGATTCCGGTGAACAAGTGTTAGCATGCTTGCTGGCACTGACCCATTGGGCTCCCACCTAAAAATTAATGTGAAGGATCAGGATACTGCACTAACAAGAGAATCTGATATGTCTAAATATGGGAACCATCAGAGCCTTGGATAATGTCATGGAATAGACTTCTAGTAAGACCTTGTGACATCATTGTGACAAAGTTTCTCTTTTTTTTTTTACTCCTCAAAAGTTAAGCACTTTGAAATATTTAATTCAGTAGCAACCCAAACCTACTACCATCTGATAGATATGAAGAGGTATGTGAAAAGACTTGATGGTTTTATGCCAGCTTTGCAGGATGGTTGTTCACTCCTCTTGATTGTGATGTGATAATTGATAGCTTTGCTGGCGATCTTGGCAAAGCAGCTGAGGATTAAATAGCCCAAGAGATGGAACTTTCCTAGTCTCCTAAGTGAGAAACAGACATGTTGGCCAGGCAGCATGGAAGAGTCTGCAGTGCTCCTGCTATACTATACATAAATACTGCAAAAGGTTTTCCTCCATCTTTGAATGTTTTTTATTTGAACTTAGAGTATATAGAGCTATATACTGTGCATCTTTGTCTGATTTTACTCTAGTTTTCACTTGTATTCTGGAATAGGTCAGGTAATTTAGTGACAATAGTATTTTCCACAACTTTACAGCCATCTACCCTCAGCATCTACATCAATGTAAAGAGGGCACAAAGCCCTACGCTTCTATAAATAATTGCACAAAATAAAGTGAGGATGTGACTCTGGTATTGGCATAACATCAGAGCTGGTAGCAAGTGAGAGAGAACACTGATAAATTTGTTACTTATAGGATCCAATTTTGTACCCTGTCTGTTTTCATGGGGAATCTACAAAGACACTACCTCTCTCAGCCTGGTAGCTACAATTTTTAAAAAATAAATAAATCACTATTTACTCTAAGCCTGCCAACATTTGATATTTCATCCATATGTTGTGACTATTGCAGTATATTTTCACTGTCTTTAGTGTTTTTCTTAAAACAATTCACTCCTGATGCATAAGCGGCTAAACTTAGAGAAGGGCTGCATGGAGTAACCTTTGGAAGACGAATACCTGTAAATGTTAGTAATAATAATACCTGTAAGTGGTAGTTCGAGCTGTGAGAACAGTAGCAGTGAATACTGTCGGAAGCAGAGAGAGATCTAGGAAAAACTAAGGATTTGTTGTATTTTTCCATTTTATCTTGCCTATGTGTAGATCCTTAGAGAATCAATTAGTGTGCATAGAAATAGGGAGGAGGTAATTATATAGAGGGAGTTAAAATGGTTGAAAACTGAATGTGTTTATAAGAAAATGTTGAGTGGCTGCTGATTCTTGACCTAGATCATACTGTGGTCACAAATTTGATTTAAATAAAATCAGAGTTTTAAGGCATATTAAACACTGCTTATATAATGGAGCGGCTTTTGACTCAGATTGACCTCCCAACACAATGTGTGGGATGTATATGCACAAACTACAAGAACATAAGCTGCATTTCTGAATATATGTTGACAAAGTGACTGTGTTGAGCTTTTGCTTTTGCAAGCATGGCTTTCCAGATTCAGAAAAAAATGGAGAGAGGAGAAGGGCATTACCTGTCCTTACAAACTTTGCATTACTAAGCAAAAAGCATCCTGCAACAATTTTAGTCTTCTGTAAATGTAGCATTATAAACTTAAAATTGTGATGTTTTGGAAAGTAATGGTGTTAACTGATCAGGAAAAGTGTGACTATTCTCTGCACGGAGCTCTGTTGTGCTAATTGTGTTCTCATACTGAAGTAATCCTATTCATTTTGAATGTCAAATGAAAAGCATAATGCAGTTCAGGATATTTCTCCTCAAGCAATGATTGGGATGCAATGCTTGTTTGATGCTATTTGACACCCTTTGCTTAGTGAGGCTTGTAGGAAAAGATAATACACTTTATTAAATCACCTGATAAAGCCTGGAAAAAAGAGACCAGCTTTTAGAAACATGCGCTCTTCAAATGGGCTATTTTAAATTAATCCTTCCAGATCTGACTGTGAGCTGAACAGCATGTTTTTCCATCACAGTAAATTCTTTCCTTCTAAACTTCCAATAGGCTAAATGTGTGAGGGGTATCTTTTGAATTTTTGAAGCAATCCCATCAGTTTTTCAGAAATACATTTGCTAGGGAAGTCTTCTGTATTATATAACTGTGAATCTGCAGAGGGGAAATAGTAATGGTACCAGAGTCATTCTGTTAATCTCCCTTAACATAATTAGATAGCAGGCAAAACCTGTGTTAAACAACAACTTAGGAAAGATGTAAATTGTCTATGGTGGTCTTTAATGCCTCCTAATTGGAAATAAATCTTATTTTTATGTGCAGTTATTTTATTCTGTGTTAAATTTACAAACATTTAACCTATTTGATCATAATTTTAATATAAGAGTCTTGAAATATGAGAATCTTCTAGATAACTATCACTGATATCTCTGTCTTGGATCATTCCTCTTGTGTAGATAAGAACAAAAGTGAAAAATACCCAAACCAGGATACGGTTATAAACTAGTGATGAACTGAGTGTAAAAAAAAAAAAAAAAAAAAAAAAAAGGCAAACCAAAACAACAACAAAGTCAAAAAGTCATTTGCATTTCCCTGTTTTTCATTCTATTATAATCATAAAAGATTAAAATGTGAAAAAAATTGTATCAGCTGGTCTGTGCATGAGATAGGTCTGCTTCAATAGAGTGTCTTGTGAATAATAAAGTATAAGCTATTATAGTTGAAATCTCATGACTACAGCATTAAACTCTACAGAGGAATGGGCCTTATAATGACAAGGAAAGGCTATACACTAGTGTTTTCCCTTTGTGACATGAACAGACCAATTGCCCATGCACACTATGATAAATCTGCACTTGAGAAAAAGACCACTGCTTTCTGAAGCAGTGGTTTCACTGTTTGTAAGGAGCCAAGTAAGCCAAGTGCTACCCACCTGTAATCTTCGATGAAGACTTCCCTGTCATCTTTATCTCATGACATTTTTCTTGATTGCTGGAACTCTTTGGAAAGAGGTGTGCCACTGGCGGAGCACTGATACTTCTCTTCCCTGACACATCGTTTACAACAGCATCTCAGACCCAGACCCTGCATTATTTTCATGCAGTGGTAGCCTCTTCCCAACTGGTATCTTTTCTCTGGATGAATACTAGACCATTGTCTGCTAACAAAAACAGTAGAACTCTTTAAAAACTGAAGGATAAAGAAACTGCATTAGGCATAATGCTTTCAATGATGTAAACTTGTTTGTGCTAGTATAGACTTAGTTAAATATTCACCAAAAATATCTTAAGGTGTTTTGATTTTTTTTTTTGTTATAAAATATATGTTAGAAGATTAAAGCATGTACTGAACATTCCTCCCTCTCATTCATGTCAAAATGAAATTGATAATTGCCAGTTTTTAACCAGCTCAAAAGATGCTTTCACAGCCTTCCCTTTGCAGGAGATTACTTATTGTTGCCTTTGATGTTGACATTATTTAATAGAGATCTTTTTTTCTTTATGAATTGTTTCAACTTGCTCATGCTGTCTTCAATTTAATGAAGCTTTTGAGAAGGAAACTGTAAACAAATGAGATAGGATGGTTTATGAAGAATGTGAATTGTATTCTTTAGCAAGAATTGTTTATGATGATGGTTTCATAATATGTAAAACATATGGACCACCAGAAATCTAAATGTCAGACTTTAGGTCTTTGATTTATTCTTTCATGTAATTTACATTTTATTCACATTTCTTTTTTTAATCCCTCTTCCTTTGTAATATTTGTAGCAATACTATAGATCTGAACAAGACATAGTCCTATTATAGGACTGTACTATTCATTGAAACACATGAAGAATGCTGAAAGCAAGCTACCAAATGTAACGATTTATAGCTGTGTTACAATTGAAAGACAATAAAACTTATCTACCTTTTCTTGTGATCTCTTTTTAAAAATGTGTTAGTAAGACCATCCACAATACAGTTTTCCTTAGTCTGTACTTATTTATACTTGCATAATATCTGTAAAAGCTGTTTTCTCACCCAAGAGTCATTCAGAACCATCAGATTTTATTGCAAGATAACCAGAACCAAATAAATTTTCAGTATTCTGTCTTACCTACCAAAACAATAAAGCCACAGTTTTGGGCTTTTTAATTATGAGTGCACAAGTGTGCAAAAATAAACACAGACTATATAACTATAAAGTGACTGCTTATCACCATCTTCATTTAATCTTCATGGTTTACATTCTAAGTAGAGAAAAACAGTACACAACCAGTGCAAACTACAGTCATGTTGTATGAAGCCTATTTTAATAATGCCAACGCAAAACAGTGGGATTCAGAAGACTGAATTTGCAGCATGTCCTTTTGCCTCTGAGAGCTTGATTTCTCCTAAGTTCACCTGAATTTTAGAATTCTTGAAAAATTAAAATGTGTTGCTTAGTTTGCTCTACACCTGTAGACATTTTGCTAATTAGCTACATAAATTCAGATCAGGGGTTGACTAGTATAAATTAATTTGCTGCCCAACACAAAAATTGCTAGTGTGGAATTGTCATCAGGGAAAATAGGAAAGAAAAAAAGTTGAGTAATCTTTGATCCTGTTTTCAGCAAACCTCTGCTGTAAAAGTGAATGGGAGATCAAACGTGAAAAGATTTGTGTGCAGTACTTTGCTATAGGAATCCAATACTCCAAGAATCATATGTAAGTGAAAATAGGAAATCTGCCAAGAACATCATAATTAAGTAGAAATTATAACTGAGAATGCAAAAATGTGGCTTGCATATTTTCCTGGGCTGATGGACTTCAGTTGAAGACAGCATTGAGCTGTTGTCAGTCAAAATTCCATCATCTATCCAGCACATTAGACTTTTGAGACATGTGGTACCCAAGTAGAGCATTGCTAATATTGCATAATAATGTATTTTTCCGGATATGAGTTTATGAAATTTACTTCTTCCTGAGTATTTCATAACCATTATTATTATCGGTCTCTCTAGAGCTGTGTTTTGACTTTTTATTATGAAATTATTCCATTTTAGGAGACTTCTGTAAAGACTTATGATGGGCATTATTGTTTTCCTGTGTTATTTTTCAGCAGAATTAATTCTTTCCTCATTTTTAACTAACCTTTTTCTGGAAAATGAAATTTTGTTGGTTTAAGATACATATCTTCATATACATAACTTCATGGGGCCTAAGGTGGTCTGTATACACTGTATTCTGGTATAGCTCATTAGGGTTACAAGCAGGATTGTTTGGGAGGGTTTTTTTTTTAGTGATACTAATTGAAATATTTCATACCTGTAAATGTAGTTGTACCATGTTTTCATTACCATGTGGCATGCAGCTAGACTGATAAAAGTATATGTACAGGAGATGAGAAAGAGGGGGTTAACACCATTTTATTATATCAGAATCACTAGGCAATACAAGTTTTGTGTGTGGAGAAAGCCTTAGATAAAGAGGTTCAAGGCACACTGGGTCTTAAAGTGGATAGCTGATAAATGAGAGGAGTAACTGAAATCAGTAAAGTATATTTTAGCTAAAACTCTGGAGTAGACTAAACCATAATGCTGGGTTTGTTGATGTTTGGTTTGGGGTTTTTTAAATGTGTTTTTATTTAATGTGTTTTTATATTGTTTGGGCTAAAGAGGCTTTGTTGTTTTGAGTTTAATAGCTGGCAAACGAGTTGTGATTTTGTTCCTCAACATAGTTAACTTGCTCACAAAGCAAGTAAGGTCCTTCTGTGTGTTTTGGAATGAAACGTGTAACTGCATCTTTTTACAGTATCCTGTGTGTGTTTGCATGTTGTCTTTGCGTTCATGTATGTCTGTTAATTGCCAGTTGAGTTGTAGGGGGAGGAGGGCAATTTCAGTGTAAGAAAGACTAAAAATCTGTTTCAGGTGGCATCCACCCAAGGGCTGCTTCTACTCCTTCTCTTGCTCTCAGTTTTGCCTCTCTCCTTCAGTCAAAATTTCACTTTCTTTAAAAACATTCTGCACCATTGAAAGAGATCTAAATATTGGAGCACGTGGATGTGAACTATTTAGGGACCTACTCAGGTCCCTTCTGCCATGTGTAATTCTTCATCATTGTCACTCCACCCTACTTAAGGTACCCACCCAGTCTTAATTTTGTTCCTTTGATTTGTTTGGCCTTAAAAGAAATACTTTTCTGTAGCATTGTAAGTTACAAGTTTGTGAGAGTTTTGCTTTTTTTTCCCCACAATGTGCTGTGTTGCTGGAACAGAAGGGTATTTTATATGTAAAACCAGAATGCCTAGTCTCTTTGTTGTTATGAAATGTGTTGATATGATGCTACAGAAGGTTTCTTAATAATAGCAAAATTCTTTTTAACTCAAAACAGGACTCCTGCTTCCCTTTTCCTCTTTATTGGTATCTATCTTCTTCTTCCAGGTTATTGCTCTTCAACGTTATTATTCTAATATTATCTCTTTAATCTCTGTTCTCCCTCCTGTCATAATTAGCTCCCTTCTCTCTGACTCAGCCTGCTAGACAGCAACACAGCCTAGATCAGTGTTAGGTCAGTTAACAATAATAGTGAGTGTTCTGCCTACCCAAGAAAACAGGCCTGTGCCAGTGGCTCTGGCTGATTGTGGGGTAACAAGAGAATGGAAAGCTAGCTTTCAGCAGTAACTATAGAGTAGCTTTTGTTCTTACATAATAGCCTAGGTAATGTCAATTCATAAAAATCAGCTACACCAGGACTGGGAAATCTACATATGCTGTATTTGAAGTGTCTTATATGGTAGTAGGAGAATAACATTTGTAGAAGGCCCAGCTGCCTGTCAAGAAAGATAAAGCAAGTTATTACAGGCTTAGTTCTCATTCCTGCAGCCTGTGCTGACTAAATCTGATCTCCACTGCTCTAAGCCATCATGTTAGACCATCATATATCATATTTTAGTAACAAAAATGCAAAATATTTCTCATTCCAAACAATGATGGCAATGTTTTTCAATGTTTTTACAGTAGTTCAACATGATAGAATCACTTTAGAATATGAACCATCCATTCAGCTACTCACTTGCAGCTGAATATAGATATCCTCTCATAACAGTCAGGCTCTCACATTGTCCTGCTTTGTTATTGTGGGTCAGAGTAAGTCTTTCACTGCCCTTTTGTACCTGTGCTTTGGTATATCTCAGTGTGAACCTTGACATATGAAAATCTCATTGTGGCTTTTAATGCTATAAAGTTGGTTTCTTCAGCAGCAATGCCCAGGGAGAGAAGTAATTATATGTGGCTTGGACTTTATTAAGAAATAAACATATAATTAGGCAATAATTATGGCTATGAAATATTTTGATATAAGGGAGATGTGAATGCAGATTTTGGATAACAGTCGATACATTAAAAATTTTATTTACCTGTGGTTTTGTTCAGATTTTTAAAACAGCTTTTTCAGTTTAGGTCTTTTGATAAGAGGAATTAACCAATACAGAGCTATCCCTCCTGATGGTTTACAGCTTGTTAATTATGTGCTGTTTCAGTGACAAATCTTTTTATTCCGCCCTTGTTGCCACAATGTCCAGATGACATTTTCCTGAGACAGAAGAAATTGTGTCATTTCTCCATGCCATCAGAAAACACTGGAAAAGCACTTGTCTACTATCCATTGGTATTGGCATTAATATAAAAAAAAAAAACCCAACCCAACACATATGCTGTTTTCTGGAGCTGGTACACAGAAATGTCAGGTATACCTTCCTGAGAAGCAAGACCTTTTGAGCTGCCAGGAGGAATGATTTCCAGAACTGGATAGCTGGTGTTTCTGTATAATTGGTGCTTGGTTCAGAGCTGCGTGAGCAAAACCCCCTTGTTAGACTGCATCCCACTTTCTGAGTTGTCCTTGCCCCCGACAACTCCTGAAATAAAGGGACTGGTCAATCTAACTCCTCTACTGAAGATATTTAGGCACCTTGCTGTCAGCTGATTTTAGTTTCTTTGACAATCTCAACCTTTGTGTTGCTACTGTCTCCTGTTTAACTGTCCTTGTCTGTGCTTTGAGGGCCGCACCTGTAACAAAGTTCTTTCAGAACTGAACTTGGCATGTGTCTGGTGCTATCAAGCTAGTTTCAGAAAATGGGATTAAAGGAACAGAAAGGAAAGATATATTTTATACGCTACCTCTTACCACCAAAGCATTTTTGTAGCTGTTAGACCCTACGTTCACTACAGCAATGCAAGCATTTGTGGTATGAAATTGTTCAGCTCTTAAATAGTTCAAAACAGTGGATATAAAGAAAGGTTAGTGGCCTTGAAATGAAAATGGTGTGCTATATATAATTCAGTGCCTCTGTATTTTATTTCAGCCAAGCCAAATCAAATGAGACAATATTACTATAAGACAGTATTGGAAATTTTGTGCTAAACAGTGCATGGCTTTCTGGGAAATACACTTGTGACAAATACACTGGAAAAGCTGGAAGACTGGTACAGAAAACCAATCAAAGTTTACTACCAACCAAAACCTTACTTTCCAGTTATAGGGAGAGCTTGATAGCCCTGGTAAAACAGTAGAAAATAAGAATAGTAAGAAAGGCAAGGAGGGAGCTCCTAACTCGTTGTTATGGCCATTATATATTGGCTTTCACATGCTTACAGACACACCTTGATCTTGCCAGACTGGACCCTATTTCAGCATAAATAACTGTAGCTCTTAAGCTCTCTTGGACTGTGAAAATTCCATTTCTACAAAGTAAAAGAACATGTTCACCTGCAAAATATTTTCCCTACTGGGTGAAATCTTGTGAGCTTTCACAATATCAATGGATTATTTCAGCTCCTTTATGAACTTGGGAGGAAAGGGGAGTAATCCAACTTTTACCAATTTCATTTTGTCTGCAAAAGGTTGTGGGGGTTTTCAGTGTGGGCTTCTTTTTTCTTTTTCTTTTATTTTTTTTTTTTTTTTTTTGTTCTCACAGTACTACTTTTTTTTTTTTTTTTTCATGTGCATGCCAGGATTTACGACTGAATGAACCAAATATAGAACAGACCACTTACATAATATTTAACATATGTTATAATGTCAGATGTGAGTTAATTTTAGAAAGAGTAATGGAGAGAACCAAACAAAATGGATCATCGTTCTTCCCTGAATGTGATTAAGCAAAGAGGAAGGATTCTATCCCACCCCACCCATGTATTCGGTATAAATTTCCTGCAAGTCCTATAGCGGACGAATATAAAACTGACTTCCAAGTGAATGTAGACAGATGTTGGGTGGTCCTATTTTGCACATGATTACTCAGTGCTCTCATATAGGAACACACTGGTTCCCATCCAAGTAAAAAGCCTGAAAAATAGATTCTTCATCACTTTGTCCAATCTAAAGGTAATGTATTCTATTAAGGAATAAAATTCAGATGCCTCACCCATTAATGGAACATTTAAAATAAGATTAAAACTCATTTGTTGCAGAATTCTGAAGTAGTGTAGGTGTTGTACTGCAAACTATTAAGACTCTTATTTTGCATGTGTAATACGTGTCATGGTAATGTCTTTAGGTGAAAATTTGCTTTGAAAATATATTAAATTCATGTCTGTAAAGAAGTAACTAAGAGTCAGACTCTGATCCAGCCACTTACTACATACATGAGTGTTAACCGATGTCTGTAGTCTCATGTTAAAAGATGCTCAACACTGTGCATAATGTGTTTGGGCTTAAAATGCCAAGGCCTGGTGTTTAGCAGTTTAGACTTAATCTGAAACACACTATCCTGTGCAAAATGGTGAGATAATAAGAATGCTTTGCAAAGCCATGCTGATTATTTTCCTTTGTTTTGCAAACTGTAGACTGGTTATACTTAGGAGTATCTGATAAATCTTATCAAAGATGGATGGAAAGTAAAATATGATGGATGTGATCCTTTTGGACCCCAGGGAATTTTCTGTGGCACAGGTTAATTCTATTGGATTGTGATAAGTCTCTTTAAGGAATACACATGCAGTTTTCTCTTATTTAGGAAACATAATTGTGAGGCACCCAAAGTAGTAGTTTGGGGGAAGAAGTGGAAAGCCCAGAAAACTCTCCTTACTATTCTGCTTAATTTTTTCTCACTCATGTGGTACCCTTTTTTACCAGTTATTTCATGTTGCTCCTTCATCTCACACTAATTCTTACAATATCTGCTACTTCTTCCCTGAAAATACTTATGGACCAATAATTTGTCCCATAGCTGCTTATTTTAAGCCAAATCATTTTATGTTCAACTTGTGTAAGTTTCCGTTCAATGAGACAGTTAATACAGCAAGATCTAGAGAGATTAGTTATAGAAAGAATAAGACAAAACTTCTGTTGTAACTTTAGTTTGGAAGTTCTGTAGAACGCAATTTTACTTAAGATACAACAGTGTAATAGAAGTCTGTTGGAGCACTTCAGTTGTTTAAATACGCTCCAGGTAATTACCAGAGCCCTAGTTCAACTTGCTTAGATAATTTTTTTGGTTGTTATTTGTTAATTTAGTGACAAAACTTCAACAATTATAAATATATTTTAGATCAATATAGAAATCTAAAAATTCTTTTTCAGTTTAGTTTCCTTCTTTCTAAAACAAAACAAACATAAAACCCTAAAACTTCAAAGAATTTTGAGAACTGACCTATGAGGGATTAAGAGCCCATTTCTTTCATTAGTCTGACAGCTGAAAATTACTAAGAATTCTGGTCTGTCTACAGATACATCAGTAATTGTATTTTGGAAGATGTTACTAGAATTTCAGCTTTCTTCTCTTCTACTCATGCTTTACTGGAAGCATTATACAAGCTGAATTTCTTTGTAGCACAACATTCATCAAAAAAAGTATGCTACAGTATGTTTAGAAGAGCACTCCTTAATTGCACATTATAGGAAATTAAGGTCCTCCTTTTGTAAAGCAATCTGAACTACATTGGGTGACAGGATATCAAATGTCCATCCTGTTGGCAGGTTTCAGAAAAAGTGTCAGAAGTGGAAGCCAGTTTTACCATCTGTAGGAAAACAAAATTTTTCTCCCACATTGAAGCTGGGTTCTGTGGATGCTGAACTTCTAGAATGGTTGTGGCTGGCATTCACTGTGACCTAACCCTGTAATGTAATGGCTGTAGAGCCCTGATGGAAATGCTGGTTTGTTGTAGCATAGTTTATTTTGGTTAAATGAGGTTGTAGACTACAAACTTAATTTTAGGTTATCCTGATGGAAAAATTATATGTCACAAACCATAGGGGGAAGTTTTGTTTGACCTTTTATAATAAAAGATTGGGGAGTGAGGGGAGACGTGCAAGGGGCTACATATTAACTGGAAAGCATAATTGGAAGCAATTTTGTATTCTAAATTCTATCTGATTCCACATTGCAAATAAGTAAAATAAAATAAAATGAAATAAAACCCCACCAATTTTTTTAGGATAAATTTAGGCTAGAAGGCCATCTGGGCACAGATCTGAGGAAGTAGGTAGTATTATTGTATTCCAGGTACTAATTTGTCAACTGAATAACCTCACTTGATTAATGAATTTGCTATGTTCAGAATCTCTTATTTTTGCTATATTGCTGTTAATTAAATAAAAGTGACAAAAAAAACCCTAGTTTACTTTTAATTTATAGTTACAGTACCTGTAAAACAACACAACTGTTATTAGTAGCTTATATAGCTAAACAGGTAAACAAAAAAAAACTCAACTGAAATTTTGTAATAAAGCAAATAATGAGTAAATAAGTTCCCTGCACACAAACACAGTTATGTGCTCATTCATCAGTCTAACAGTCTGCTTTGGGTTTTTAGCAGTAATTTTCTAGAAAGTCAAAAAGTGACCTCAAGTTCTGAGAATAAACTCAGCAGAAACTCTAGTCAATGTCTCATCCTGTTATCCTGTATTTACTAGTAGCTGACCCGTTGATTCAAGATCAAGCTTTGAACGCAGAGATTGCTCTTAATTAATCATATTAAAAATCTACCACTTCACACTATTAAAGCAAAAATAATCAAAGCTTTGCTTTAGTTGTATTCAGATTCATTGATAATATTTGAAAATTAATTAGGTAAAGAGTCCATTGTAGATTATCACTACAATATTGATGTAAGATTTGAAGGTAAAATTCTCCTTTTGTTGTGATTATGAAATAGCTTTAAAAGTCTGAACATAGTCAGAGCTTCTGACTGTCTGTCAATGATGTCATGACCATGTCAATGATGCCCTTTAAGTGCAGGAGTCTGACTCTCTCTTTCTCTTTTTTTGATTTATAAATTCCACTTCATAATAGCAAAAAGACACTTAAAGGAAAGTCTTCAGCTTCTTGCCTTATCACACCTCCCAAGGCATATAATAATCCTCTGAAAATGTACTACCTGTCATGTCTTATTGCTTAAATATAGGCCAGAAAAATCTGCCTTACTAGACAGGATGGTGTAAGTGCTACATTGGAATGGACTCCAAAGGCGGGGAAAAATCTGACTATATCCTCAACTTCCATACCAGCAGAATCCAGAATAGCTCCAATTAGAGTTCAGAAACACAGATGCAGGGAAGGAACAATCTCTTTTTTCTAATGTTGATCAAATCACACAAATGACATTAACCCTGGGATAGGCTGGTATAGCAGCAAAGCAGATACTTCATGAAAGCACGTTCGGGGCAGACTTCTGCACCTTTCCATTATTTAAGTAAATCTTTTGGAGTGTCGTGGACACTTTATCATTATTTCTTTGGAAACAAAGATGCATTAGATCAAGGTGTTATGTAGATTCCTAGGAGATCTTTATGTTCTTAACTAAATTGTATCTATGTTTTAAAGATTAGTATCCAAGTGATGTATTCACTTCATATGATAGTGGGGTGAAGAGGGGGAGGACAGAGGGAATACAGAGTGAGAGTACATTCAGACAAAGGAACTGACCAGAGGAGTAGCATTCTGAGTTTGTTGACTTGCGGCCTCCATGTTATCCTTATCTGTGATGGAGATGCATGTGAAATGACACTGGCTGGAGTCTGTGGCTAGGCAAAGAGAGGGCAGACTGTTATGAAGCAGACTTGCTGTTTAAGGGCCTCCAGACTTACATGGTTTTGACAGGCTCTGGATCAGACTCTCGGGTCAGTAGAAATGATTGTAGTTGATGTCTAGGGCTGCAGAGCGCCTTTATTTGGAACACATTTTTGCAAATACTGTAAGATAAAATAAGTGTTTGGGCCAAATTTACCTGTAGTGAACTATTGTTAAGAACCCGATCTCTACCTTGTTGATTTGTCAGTTATGATTTTGAGTTGGTTAATTAATAAAAAAACGTGAGTCTTTAAATAAATAGCTAAATCAAGGGAGAAATGGACAGTCTTTTATTTTCTTCTAGGAGGCTGTATTGCTTATTTCAAGCAAAGCTGGTAACATTCCAATGTTCTTTTGATAAGCATATTAACCAAGACCAAAGACCATGGGAACAAAAAGAAAATGGCATTGTGGGTTATGCAAGTAAGCATTTTTGTTTTCATTTCTGTACAAGACAAGTGGTATTGCAGGATGATACAGACCAGAACTCATTGTTAATGCATTTTTGCTAAGAAGTTCTCAGAAGACAAGGAGTCTCTGGAAACTAAGCTTTCAGACAAGGTCAAGGGTAACAAAATGCTTCTGGACACTATTCTTCAGGCTAGCAGTCTAGTCTGTATTTTTCTCATACACTGACTGGAAACATTAAAAATAACAGTTTAATTATCTCAGTTGAAATTTACTGCAACATGAAAAGTATACTGTCAACTTTGTTAAAAGAACTTGCAGGTACTCTCTCTGCCCTTTAGTCTGTGTGCCACTTTTTGCTGATTTATGGTAATTTTTCTATTTAATAAAAGATTCTCTCTCATTGTTACTTTTTGAAAGCTCTACCAAAAGATGAGAAATGGAGAGCACACTTGTGCTGTGCTACACAGAGAATATCTAGTGAAATTAATTTAAACCAAACAGCTGTCAAATATACAAAGTAAACAAAATACATACACTGTAGTTTTCCACTAAAACCTTTAATGTATATTTACAAAAATTGTGTTTAGGACAACAGATAAAACAATCTATTATATTTCTATGTACAAACTGTTCTAAGTTGATCATATTCCTTTAATTAAGGCATTTACGAGTTAGGCCACTTTCATCATAACAAATCTTCTGTCCTTTTGTTAGTCGGTATATTTTGAAAGATAGGAGATCCTAAGAAAAATGGAAGCTATTAAGACTAACATATTCATATTTAACAGATAGGTCTTTTTACATAAGCAATAAATCATCCAGAATATATCACAACATGTTATTTCCCACAAATGGTCCTATGAAGTAGACCTTTTCTTTTTGTTCCTCCTTTAATATGACTTCCTTCGGCTGCATCTTGGATGTCCTACTCACTGTTCCCTTATCAGTGAGCTGATTTTAAAATTTAAAGACAAAACTCTGCTTTCTTAAATATGAAGAAGCATATCTACAACAAAATTACGGTGTTTACCTTCTGATTATAGAACAATGGGTTTGTGGTGTAAAATTTATAGGATTCACTACTACAAATTAAATTGAAAATGGATTCTTTTTTCAATGTTTTAGACCTTTTTGGTGTGTTCTCAGTAAATGGATGTTGTGGTCAGTTCAAACTTTTCTTTTAAAGTAACATTTTTACATATCTTAAATGTGAAAACAAAACCAATCCCTCTCTCTGAAATATATAATATGTACCTCTCTTTGTACTTGGGCTTTTTTTTTTTTTCAACCAGTGCCAATAAGCACTGTTCTCCTGACAGATAGTTTTGTGTGTAACTATCCTTCTTTGAAGCTCCTGCCAGTTTCTTTTAATTAAAAAAAATATTCTTTAGCAACAATGCTGTCTTACAAAGTGACTTCCTTTTTTTTTTTCAAGTAAAACTGCACTCTGTAGCCACAGAATTGGTGAATTCTGACAGTTATGAAATGTTTATTCTACTTATTATTGACCGTCTGAGGAAAAAAGAAACAAACAAGAAAAGGGGATGCATACTTGATTAAACTCATTTGAACTTTCAGCTGCAAATATGCTTGTATGACTATTTCATACAGGAACTGTAGAGAATTAAACAGATTTCTATCATCTCTAACGTAGCAGTTTTGTAAGTCTACCACAATCATCTTCATCAAAGGTATATAACTGCTTTACTTTCAGATCACTACCTTGAGGATTCGTTGCATATTAAAACTGTATTTCAAGAGCACGATGATTTCAGTTTTTCAGGCCAGAATATACTTTCTTATGTGGTACCCTCTGGAGACAGCCCCCCCTTAAATTACCATTACAGATATCTTCCGTTATAATTCAAATCATAATCGGAGTCACTTATACAGTTGTATCTGTGTTTTGACTGGGCTGAGACACTCTTCCTGGGAGTGGCCTTGATAACCATGTCACAAAGGTTCCTACTTGAATCACTACTATGCAATACATTCCTATTCTTATCTATTACATTTAAGAGTGCACAGCGGTGCTTTTTTACCTCTGCCATCAGAAACTCATAGTGCTGGTTGAATCTTTGCCTCCTCCTGCTTCTAGTGGACTTGCTAAGAAAATTCCTAATGTTCTTTATGCTGTTCATCCCATGCTATCTCTTTTTGTTCTCTTCACTCCTGTTGTCTTGGGTTTGGCTGGAGTTATTCTTTCCCTCCCACTTTCAGAAGGCAGCAGGAGATGGATACGGCTAGCCCTTGCAGCTTCTGTGGAGAGACTATGGGACTGTAATTGCTTGCTAAAGTAGATGGTATGCTTTGTTTGGGTGTGTGGCGATGCTTGCTTTCAGACTTGTGCTTCCTGAGATATAGTCTGCCATTGTCATCCCATTTATTCAGGCTGACTGTATGAAATGGCAGATGTGTGTGTCAGTCTCTGAACTAAAGGTCCATTGGGATTTGAGGATACTACTGTGAAGCTTGGGTATGGATCTGATACTGCATTTTCTGTCTCTTGCGGAAAGTCAGAGTACATAACTTGTCAGCCTTAAAAAAAAAAAAAAATGGGAAAAAAGAAAGGAGGGTTGTTTTTTCAGGTTCCATGAAATGTTCACAGCACAGCTCCATGAGTTGTCAACACAATGAGGCTGGTAGCAAACTTTGCCAAGAGCCAGGGAAAAAAACATGGAGGTTTTAAACCAGCATTACTACTGAACTCCCCATGTAGTCAACCATATCAATTGTAATATGCTTTTCAGAGAGAAGGCTACACTGTTAACATCTCTATAGATTTAACTTTGGATCCTTCTTCTGCTGAAATACCTATGAAATCCAGTTCTGAATATTTCTTGTATCTGTGTCTCCTCTTGTTCACAAAGACAGCAGCCCTTTTTCAGAATACCAGCCATCATTTTTGCTCAAGCAACTACTTGAATATGAATCTCACTCGTTCAGAAATGGTGTGGTTATGGGCACTGCCTCAAGCAGTTTCCCCTGCTAAAAAATTCAGGAATTCATGCAGTAAAAGTTAACACAGCATATGAATTTTGGTTAGCAGCAATACACCCCTAACTTTCTTCCTTTAAACTGCCAGCAGTTTAAAAAAAAAAAAAAAAAAAAAAAAAAGACATTTGCATGTAATCATGAACATTTTTGTTTTCCATTGCCACTGAAAAGGATTCAGGCAAGAAATTATGGGTAGATCTGACCAAAGGATGAAAATCTAATTTTGTGGCAACATCTGAAGTTTCAGAATTTATCTTCAATGGATTGAAAACAAATCTCCTGAACACTTTTTGAAAAAAATGGAATTGAATTAAAATAGAAAGGTGCTTGAATAGGGTGGGATGTCTGAAGACCCATTTCACCACTTGTTGCCGCATAAAACTTTCTTGTCAAACCAACTGCATCTCTACATTCTAGCTTTGATAAAACAGCCTTTTCAAAATCTGGTCTTTCTCTGAAGTCGAAAATGTTTTGACTACTTTTAATAATAAGACATAATGAAATACCCATGGGTAATTCTTGCAGTTCAGGTTATAATTCATTGTAGTTTTCATTGCAACTAAGCTTTGGTTTTGTTTCCACAACAGTTTTCACTTCACATCGTAGTTTGAAGATGTCATATGTGTATAGCGTATATACATAGCAATATGCACATATTTCACATATGTCTTTGGTTCCAAGACCTGATCTAGGACAGAACATCTGCAATAGCATAATTGTTGCTTTTTCTACATGTCATATTCATTCTAAGTAGAGAAATACAAACTGAACAATTCCCTGGATTAGGGCTTTCTTTTTTCTTTCCTTTTTTTTTTTTTTTTTTCCCCCCTTGTAAAAATAGGAATGAGAATGCTAATCATAAAGTGATGAACAGATTAAATTGCTTCATAATGATTCGGTGTTTTTAACACAATAGATGGTATACTTCTGTAGCATTTGACTCATGAATACAAGTTGGTCTGCATGAACAGCCATGAATCAAGGGAATATGGAAAAATGAAAGGTACCTGTCTCAAAGCAAATGGCTCTAAAAGTTCATATGCGACTACTGTCTTTGGGTACTTAAGTTGATGAACATCAAAGGTGCATGTTTTTCATACAGGAATTTTTCAGAGCTTTCTGGAATGTGTGTTTCTTTAAATCCAGCTAAAGAAAGCAGATTAGTTTTTTTTAAAAAAACTAGGTTATGATACATACACCTTCAGCTATATTGGGATGTAGTATGGTTTTGTTAGATTAAGCTATTGAGTAGAGACAGCTCTAAGTATATGTGTAAAAAAAAAAAAATGGAAAAGTGGAGCTGATGATGTGTTCTGAAGCTGTCCTGTCTCTTGATATTAAGAATTTTGATGTTGATCTTTTATATAAGAGAAATTATTTTGACAATGCAGAATAATTTGTGGAAACAAAAAGTATAGTGGCATTTTATTAGCTACTGATGTCCACCCTTGAGGTGACTACAGTTTGGAGATTGTGAAGAGTTTCTGGCTCACAGAACCTATAAATAGCCTTTATACTGCCTCATTGAAAGGTGCCATGTAATTTTAAAATTTCATTCCTTTCAATTAGCAGCTGATTACATTTGATGAGCTACAACATTGTTTCCCCTGTGCAGATTATGAGTCAACACAGTCAATGAGCTGTTAAATCTTCCCATGCACAGAAACAATAGGAAGTGATTAAAGTGGGACCAATCTGGTCATTACAAAGGAACCCTCCTTATCATGAGAAAGGAAGACAACTGTATAGCTTGGTATTACCTATGGGTGTGCCCAAGCTAGATAGACAATGCAAGTAAATAATATCACCTAACAGCAGTCACTTTCCTGAAAAGAAATATCGAAGGCTGACAAGAAATCTAATGGAGGAGTTTGGTATTGGTAAGAGGTCATTTTATGATGATCTGCTCAGCCCGGTGGCAGAATTATGTGAAGAAGTGGAAAGGTTAAGGAGCATCAGAGAGGCTGAGAGAGAGATAGACTGGTGGAGCCAAGCTCTGCCCTCCCTGAGACAGAAACAGGGACAACTAACAGACCAAAACCAAGGTGAAGGGGACCCTGTATCCTCCCCTTGCCAGGCAGAAGGCAGCAGCCTCAAAGAGGGGAGTGAATGGAAGCAAGTCCACACTTGGCACGGCAGGCGAACCTTCTCCTCACCCACTTCGCCTTCCCATGTACCCCTGTGCAACAGGTACGAGGCTCTGGCTGTGGAAGGCCACTCAAGCAAGGATATGGATGACAGTCAAGCTACACCAGAGGTAGCACCTAGGCCCAAAAGGCCCATGCCTCAGGTCGTGACCACCCTAACAAAGGAGAAAAGGAGGGTTATAGTTGTAGGGGACTCCCTTCTGAAGGGTACAGAGGGCCCGATATGCAGGGCAGAACCTCCTCTCAGAGAAGTCTGCTGCCTCCCCGGGGCCCGTGTCAAGGACATTGCTAGGAACTCCCCAGCCTGGTACAGCCCTCTGACTATTACCCACTGCTGCTTCTCCATGTGGGTGGGGATGAAGCAGAGACACGTAGCACAAAAGCGATCAAAAGGGACTTCAGGGTCTTGGGACAGTTACTGAAGGATTCAGGAGCGCAGGTAATATTCTCCTCCCTCCTTCCAGTTAAGGGCAGCAACGTTGGGAGGAACAGGCGGATGCAGTCCGTAAATGCATGGCTCCATGGCTGGTGTTGTCACCGAAATCCGGGAATAAACCTCGTAACACCAATGTAGTGTTAAAAGGCAGGCATTCTTTATTGCAGCGCTGGATGCACGGGGGATAGCTCCACCCAACGTGCATGCCAGGTGATCACCAACACACAGGTTATGTAGGATCAAAACATACATATTCATTATTTTCCCGAGAAAAGGTGATTCTATGATAATCATTTCTAGGATTCATTTCCATATTCTCCTCCCCATCACGCATGCTCAGTGATTTGAGTCGGTGGTCCTCAAGGGTCTCTGGTGGTCGTCAGTGGTCTTGCACCTGTGTCCGCTGGATGACCCCCTTCATGCAGGCATGCGCAGTACCCTTGTTGTGCAGGTACATCTGCACCTGTCCTTACTTTATAAGATTGATATTCCCGGGCCTATTGTCCGGTTGGGTAGGGACTGTACAAAAAACATAGCAGCATTGTATCTTGCCACGGTCACCTTGCCACTTGCCATGGTTAGCTAGCTTCATTACCTATTACCTTGGTTACAAACTAATTATCTCAACCTGATTCTATAGTTTCTATTTCACGGCCCCTATCCTACGGTTACAGTGTCAACACCACAATTTTGGGTTCTTTGAAAATGGGACAGCCTACAGGGCACCAGGCCTGATGAACTCTGATGGGATTCATCTCTCTCAAAGGGGGAAGAGGATCTTTGCCCAGGAACTAGCAGGGCTCATTGACAGAGCTTTAAACTAGGCTCGAAGGAGGAGGGGGATAACGTCAGGCTTGCCAGCGACATGTTGTGGGATGATGTGCCCAGGTTGGAGGGAGGGGGTGCTGGTGAGGGCCCTCAGCCTACTGCTTTGGAGACATGCTGGATGCACTGCAGCATGCTCGAAGCCTAGAGGACATGAGTCAGGGGCTCCAGATGCAACAGGAACCAACGGGGTAACACTGGGAAGATACATCAAAAGAATTCCAGCCACCCCAGCCGATAAGTCAGCCTCATCGGGGGGCACAACTGAAATGCCTCTACACGAATGCACGGAGCGTGGGGAATAAACAAGAGGAGCTGGAGACGTGTGTGCACCTGCAAGTCTATGACCTTACTGGCATTACAGAGACGTGGTGGGATAGCTCCTATGACTGGAGTGTTGGGATGGAAGGGTACAGACTCTTTAGGAAGGACAGACAGGGCAGAGGAGGAGGGGATGTCGTCCTCTATGTTAACGACCAGCTGGAGTGCATGGAGCTCCACCTGGGGATGGATGAGGAGCTGACCAAGAGCCTATGGGTCAGGATTAAAGGGAGGGCAGACACAGGGGACATCATAGCAGGGGTCTCCTACAGGCCACCTGACCAGGGAGACTTAGCAGATGAAGCCCTCTATAGGCAGATAGGAGCAGTCTCATGCTCACAAGCCCTGGTCCTTATGGGGGACTTCAACCACCCCGACATCTGTTGGAGGGACAACGCAGCTGAGCACAAGCAATCCAGGAAGTTCCTGGAATGTATTGATGACAACTTTCTCCTCCAAGTGATAGAGGAGCCCATGAGGACAGGTGCCATACTGGACCTTATTCTCACCAATAAGGAGGGCCTGGTAGGGGGTGTGAAGCTCAAGGGCAGCCTTGGCTGCAGTGACCACAAAATGGTGGAATTCAGGATCCTCAGGGAAGCGAGGAGGGTGTGCAGCAAGCTCACTACCCTGGACTTCAGGAGAGCAGACTTTGGCCTCTTCAGGGATCTGCTTGGTAGAGTACCATGGGACAAAGCCCTGGAAGGAAGAGCAGTGCAAGACAGCTGGCTAATATTCAAGGGTCACCTCCTCTAAGCTCAGGAGCGATGCATCCCAACAAAGAGGAAGTCAAGCAAAAACACCAAGAGGCCCTCATGGATGAACAAGGAGCTCCTAGACAAACTCAAACACAAAACCAAAGCCTACAGAGGGTAGAAGCAAGGGCAGTTGGCCTGGGAGGAATACAGAGAAATTGTCCCAGCAGCCAGGGATCAGGTTAAGAAAGCTAAAGCCCTGATATAGAATTAAATCTGGCCAAGTTCCTGCCAACTGGAAGAGGGGGGACATAACCCCCATTTTTAAGAAGAGTGAAAAGGAAGACCCAGGGAACTACAGGCCAGTCAATCTCACCTCCGTGCCTGGCTAGATCATGGAGCAGACCCTCCTGGAGACTATGCTTAGGCACACGGAAAATAAGGAGGTGACTGGTGCCTGACAAATTTGGTGGCCTTCTATGATGGGGTTACAGTGTTGGTGGATAAGAAAAGGGCAACTGACATCGTCTGCCTGGACTTGTGCAAGGCATTTGACACTGTCCTGCACGACATCCTTGTCTCTAAATTGGAGAGACAGGGATTCGATGGATGGACCACTCGGTGCTTAAGGAATTGGCTGGATGGCCGCACTCAAAGAGTTGTGGTCAGTGGCTCAATGTCCAAGTGGAGACCGGTGATGAGTGGTGTTCCTCAGGGATCGGTACTGGGACTGGCACTGTTCAACATCTTTGTCGGCAACATGGACAGTGGGATCGAGTGCACCCTCAGCAAGCACCGACACCAAGCTGTGTGGTGTGGTCGACACGCTGGAGGGAAGGGATGCCATCCAGAGGGACCTTGACAGGCTGGAGAGGTGGGCCTGTGCGAACAAGGCCAAGTGCGAGGTCCTGCACGTGGGTCGGTGCAATCCCAAGCATGACTGTAGGCTGGGCGAGGAATGGATTGAAAGCAGCCCTGAGGAGAAGGACTCGGGGGTATTGATTGATAAGAAGCTCAACATGAGCCTGCAGTGTGCGCTTGCAGCCCAGAAAGCCAACCGTGTCCTGGGCTGCATCAAAAGAAGTGTGACCAGCAGGTGGAGGAAGGCGATCCTGCCCCTCTACTCGGCTCTTGTGAGACCCCACCTGGAGTACTGCATCCAGCTCTGGGGGCCCCAGTAGAGGAGAGACATGGAGCTGTTGGAGAGAGTCCAGAGGAGGGCCACGAAGCTGATCAGAGGGCTGGAGCACCTCTCCTATGAGGACAGGCTGAGAGAGTTGGGATTGTTCAGCCTGGTGAAAAGGTGGCTCTGGGGAGATCTAATTGCAGCTTACCAGTACCTGAAGGGGGCCTGCAGGAAAGCTGGTGAGGGACTGTTTATGAGGGAGTGTAGTGACAGGACAAGGGGTAATGGGTTTCAGCTGAAGGAGGGTCGATTTAGATTAGATGTTAGAAAGAAATTCTTTACTGTGAGGGTGGTGAGGCACTGGAACAGGTTGCCCAGAGAGGTTGTGGAGGCCCCATCCCTGGAAGTGTTTAAGACCAGGTTGGATGAGGCTTTGGGCAACGTGGTCTAGTGGAGGGTGTCCCTGCCTGTAGCAGGTGGTTGGAACTAGATGATCTTTAAGGTCCCTTCCAACCCAAACCATTCTATGATTCTGTGATTTTAGTCTCCCTGTTTTATCAGTAGCATTTATTCCATCTGTGAGTATGAATGTTTCATGCAGGTATGTATTGTTGTACAAATACTGAAATGGGAATATGGCATTTAAAGGATTTTAATTTGTGTCTGAAAGGGTTTTTCCCTAGTAGTATAGACTTACCCTTGCATTTAATGTAAATGGTGGGAATTTCTTCTCCATCATAACACCTCAGTAACATGTTCTGTAGGCAAATGAGTTCTGCTGTGAGCAGATCATTATTATCACCTATCTAAACCTTTTTCTGTCTTGATAAGGAGGATTTCCTTGTAGTTCAGACACAAGACAGAGGTTGAGGAAATTGTCCTGGTTTCATCTGGGATAGAGTTAATTTTCTTCCTAGTAGCTGGTATACAGCTGTGTTTTGAATTTAGTATGAGAATAACATTGATAACACACTGATGTTTTGGTTGTTGCTAGGCAATGTTTACACCAAGTCAAGGACTTTTCAGCTTCTCACACCACCCAACCAGCGAGTAGGCTGGTATTGCACAAGAAGCTGTGAGGGGGACAAGGCCAGAACAGCTGACCCCAACTGGCCAAAGGAGTATTCCATACCATATGACATCATGATCAGCATATAAAGCTGGGGGAAGAAGAAGGAAGAGGGAGGACATTTGGAGTGATGGGTTTTGTCTTCCCAAGTAACTGTTACACAGAATGGAGCCCTGTTCTCCTGGCTGGACACTTGGTGCTGATGGGATGTAGTGAATGAATTCCTTGTTTTGCTTTGCTTGTGTGTGTGGCTTTTGCTTTACCTATTAAATTGTCTTTGTCTCAACACACGAATTTTCTCACTTTTACTTTTCTGATTTTCTCCCCTATCCCAGTTGCTGTTGGCGAGCAGCTGTGTGGTGCTTAGTTGCTGGCTGGGGTTAAACCACAACAGAAATTTAACGTCAGATTTCCTGTCTCAGAGCACGATACTGCTAGCTGATGATGCTTTCTTTACTTAGCTTCTTGGCTTTCAAGATTGCAAGGGTAGTAACACTTTATTTCACTGACTGCCACCATGGGGAAGTCTGGGGTCAGAGTCCATACACTGCAGAAATATAGGTACCAAGAAAGGAAGAGTAATGCAATATTTTCATCCCTTTGTCCCTCAGAGAGATAAAAGGCAGGCCAGTTGTACTTTTAGATGTAAAAATAAATGGTTGATCTTGTGTCCTGGGGTTATGATGTTGCTATGGTTATTTTTTTATATTAATTTCTTAGTTTTGAAATGACCTAGTTTTCCAATTAATAAGCCAAATATGAGAGATGGAAGGGAGATGGTTTCACAGTTCAAGTCCTATTGAGTCATAGTCTCTCGTTCAGTGAAAGCAAAGGGCCATATTTTGCTTTTAAGTTATGAAATTTGTGGTGGAAAACATAGTACCATGGCAAGCAATCTGTCATGGCAAAGTGAGCAATATGACATCATTTCCATCCTATTCTATGCTGTGAAAACTGTCTATGCAGCACTGTATGTTCAGCAGCTTATGGCTGGACTGGGATGTGTATGGCTAGAGGACAACTACTGTATTTTGCAACAGTCCCTCTCTTTTATCATCCAGTAAAACTTCATACAGTGAGCTTGTCATAGATTCTCCTCACTGTTTTCAGTTCCACTTGCAGCTACCATCTTTTATAGAGAAATTGTCTTCCAGCCATAATTTTCCTGCTCTTAATCACATATTTCTTGGGAAAGATGAGCCGCTATTAAAGAACAGCAGACCAGCATCTTGGCTTAGGATTATTAGATTGGATTTCGTCTCCTCTGTCTCTCTGCTCATTGAAGTCTCAATATTTTCACCTGGATATAGATCTTAGTATTTTTATGTTGAAGCTAGTTCACTGAAAGAGCCAACTAGAGGAGCTAGTAAGCTCACTACTTCTTTGCATTTTTAAAATTATTTTCTTGAATTTCACCTCTGGGGAAAATTCTACTGTTTATTAATAAAGATGTCAGATGAAATAATCAGTGTGATCCTTTCTGGCTTTGGAGTCTAGAGATACACAGTAACTGACTGGAATTTACTTTAAGTGATTCCTTGTTTAGGTTGTCTGCTGATATAAAACACAATAGCAGTGCTGATTTAGCTGGAATGATGTCACTTCAGGAAACATACTTATTGCATGTGCTCATCTAAAGACAGCTAGGCAGATAGTAGTGCTGGGAATAAAAAATGGAACAGCAATTCACTCACTGAGTTCTGTTGACTTAATAATCTCCAGGCTCTTTACTAAGTTGAAATGCAAATTATAACGTGTATCTGTATAGCACTTTCTCCCTTAAGACTAGTTACGTGAATGCATTTAACTTGCATGGTTATCAAAAGCTATCACCCAATCATAGAATCATTTGGATTGGAAGGGACCTTAAAGATCATCTACTTCCACTCCCCCTGCCATGGGCAAAGACAGGTGATACAAGTCAGCTAACAGCACTAAGTCATCATGATCTGATTGTGACTGTTGGTGCAAACCATCATGTGGGAAGGGATACAAGGAGTAGAGCTTCTAGTATTACTACATACCACATCACAATAGAGGATGTAGAGGTAATCACTTACAGCAGGGAATAAAAAATACAAAAAAACCCAAAACCAAACCACAAAATGTTCAAGGCCACATCTAGCCTCTTTTCACTAGGTTCTGTCATTTTTAGTGGCTAGAGAACAGGACTTGTGAGTTACCCAGAGATTGAACTAATAGTCACACATCTGAAAAATTTTATTTCAGACAGCCAAGAAACCCATTGTATAACATCCTGTGTTTCTCCTGGGCCTGCAAAATGCTTGTCTGTTTTCATGAAAAATGTAAGTTCAGATACAGTTGGAGATTTGTGTTCTTAGTATTCATTTCCACTTACCGTAGTGCTGACATAGGATGTCAACCCCATTGAGATGTATCCTTAAAGGTTAGCTATACTGATTAGGATGGACTGAAAATATGCTTAAAATTAAGCATGTGCTTAATAATCTGTGACCTAAGATTTTGCATGAGATTTTTGTATGAGCTTTGTTTCTAAGTTTAAACTCCAAAGCTCTGATTTTGAGGGTTTTTAAATGAAATTTTAGCATCAGTCAGTTCCTCTATCTGTTGTTGTATTTCCCAGAACTCAGACATGGAACAAATCTTATAAAAAGGTCACTTGCTGTTAGTGTATATCATAGAAATTATAGATTAAAAGTGTCTGCTCAGTCATCAAGTCCATGCTTGTACTAGTACATGCTTGCCCTTGGTTTGCGTACATATTCTTTCTCACAGAATGGAAGTTAAATAACAGATAATTTTTTTTATTTTTTTTTTAAGAGCAGCCTAACACATCTAATTTCTGCAATTTCTACCTATGGTTTTCCTCTTAAAGGTAATTTGTTTCCTTTCAAGTAATTACAAATAGTACATTTCCAGTCGCATTATGCCAACGTCAAGACTGATAACTAACTAGTTTGATTCCACTCTTATCAACATTTGATGAAAATTAGAAGTGAAAACATCACACTGGGACCTTTAGAGTCGTTTTAAGTTGTTTTGAATAAATAGCAGAGTCTCTTATAGCTGTAATGATTAGAACAGCTAAAAAGATTCCACTACAACGTGTAATGCATCTCTTTTTATGCTTTCTAAGAACCCTGGAAACCTTTTTATCCTGTTTATTTTACTTATACTGCATAGTGGCATTCTTAGAGATGTGTGTGAATACTATTGTAGATTCTTGCATAGTTTAAGCTTTACTGGGTTAAAATAGCCTTTCTCTAATATTTGAAAATTATCCTATTTGGGGAGAAACATTTCAGTTTGATTTGGCAAATATTGTCTATTCACAGTTATAATTTAGTAAAATAATTTTTATTGTCTTTTTTCTTCATATGAATTGGACCTTTAGTAGTAAAATGAGTGCATTTTATAGATTAATTATATATAAATATATAATTTTTTTTTAAAAGAAAGTGAGGATCCATGGTATCTCTTCATCAGAAACTCATAGATTAATTTGACCTTACCTTTATATTGTGTGAAGATTCATAGGTGTCTCTGCTCAACAGCAATTTCTAAGATCATGGCTGAAGCAACCAAAATTTCCAATTAAATTTCTGGCTTGGGAGAGGGACAAAGTGGAGGAAGCAATGGTAAAGGTCTTAAGCATGTTTTGAAATAAATAAAAAAAAACAAACCACAACACAAAAAAACAACAGAAACTTGCATTTTTTACTCAGATTAGTCTTAGTTGTCTTTTATAACATCTCTTCTACAGATTGAAAAGCACATTCTAAAATTCTAGTTTGAAATATTTGTCTCACAGTATTCATCTGCCCTTTTGCCAGATATTAGGCCAATAAATACCCAAAAGAAAGCCCAAGATAGAACAGCCGTTCTGTGATTTCCTGAGAACCAGACTATACAGTTCCCTGTTTGAACTGTAATAAGCTTACAATAACTGTAATAAGATGTTGTCTCAAAGCACTTTCTAAACTGTAAAGAAATAAGTTCAAGTGCTGTCTTCAGCAAGACTGGGATTTTTTTTTTTCTTGGAACATAAACCCAGAATTCTAGCACCCATGTCACAAGCTTTTCTATATTCCTAGGAACTTCAGTGGGGCTCAGGCAAATTGTCCAGTAATTCAAGATAATCAGCTGTTGGGGGGGGGGGGGGGGAGGTCTTTGATTCTTAGCTTTGTTCCTGAAAACAGTGCAAGGCTTTCCTCCAGTATCATACCTTTGCTTGTATAGTCACTAAATAGTTCTTATATTTCTTTGGTGGCATGCTGGTTTTGTATATATGTACACAAATAGGGCATGTGAATGATGTAAACATAGAAAGAAGATGATTAGAATTAACAGATGAAGAGAGAGGCTGAGAGAGATGCGCAAATGTAGTGTCTTTGCCAATAAATCACCAACAAGAATGATTAAACAAGAAAATACAGTATATACCTATTTTCCAGTTCTCTGATAGGCAATATGGTGGGAATAATTCTTTGGCTCTTGAGTTACATTCCATGTTAGTGGATTAGTAATGGGTCACACATGACTGATTTAACAGAATAAAGGCTAAGATTAGATTACTCTTTTTAATAAAGTAAGCATACTTTAGATGAGAATGTTTTGTCTATTCATCAAAATTATGCATGTGGTGCCAGGCATCTTCTTCTTTTAAATGTACCTCATTGAAAATACAGCAAGTTAAACACAAACCATCTAAGCATGTGGAAGTATATTGTAGCTACTGTGGTTTTTTATATATGTCATGAAGGAAACAGCAGTGCTGCATATGAAGCTGGCTTCTAGATACCAGTTTCAAATACCAAACTAGTGCCTACAATATTTTCTTACGTATATTAAATAAATGGAATGTGCAATATTTATATGCAAATAGTAGAAAGGAACAAAAAAAATTGTTCCCAAGCATAATAGATGAGGCTTTGAGACATAGAGCTGGTTGTCAGAAAATCTGATTTCCTGTGTGAATTTTTGTTTGGTTGGGTTTTTTTAATCAGTCAAATTACTTCCAGCCAGCTGCTAGTTATAACTAAAGATTCTCAAGCAGTTGCCAATTGCATTCCATTATCTGTACAAAGGGTTAATTATTCTTCAGGACATCCAACTGCTATGAGAATGTGCGAATTTTGAATTTCTCTGATGCTAGGGAAAGTAACAATATTGGAAAGCATAAGATATAAAAATGAGAATTGCAGCTTCTCTGTGAGGCAATGTATTTATTAGCCTTTGATCACCTATGAAATGTGCTAATTTTGCCACTTAACACCCAATTCATGTTTGCACTCAGAATCACAGTAGAATGGTTGAGGTTGGAAGCAACATCTGAAGGTCATCTTGCCCAACCCTCTACTCAAGCAGGGTCACCTAGGGCAGGCTACAAAGGACTGTATCCAGATGGTTTTCTAATACCTGCAAGGATGGAGACTCCACAACCTCTTTGGACAATCTGTGCTAGTGCTCATTCACTCTCACAGGAAAGATGTTTTCTGATATTCAGGCAGAACCTTCTGTGTTCCAGTTTGTGCCCATTGCCTCTTGCTCTGTCACTATGCACCACTGGAAATAGCCTGGCTTGAAAGTTCTGTCTACCTTTTTAAAGGCCACAGTTGGCTAGGTCAAGAAGTTAGGTTCAAAATATGGCAGCTTAGCAGGTAGTACCCTTGAAGGTACATATGAGGAAAAGACAATGAGGCCCCAGCAACAGCTGGAATTAGTCTGGTAGGAGGGAAAGTTGACAGCAACCTTCAAAATAGGTTAGAACAATCAATGAAAGAATGATGACCTGCTTTGTATGACATATTGCTGGGTAGAGTTGCCAGATGAATTAATAAAGCCGTGGCTTAATTGAACCACATCCTTTGCATCATGTCTTCCTGCATAGTTAAGCTGTGTGCTTTCTGGCTTGTGTGGTATCATCCATAATACACATTCGACAACTAGATCATCTGTTGGTGGTGCAGGAGTTAAAATAGAATACAGCTCACTTCCTCTTAGCTGTATTTGGCTGTACAGAGCTAACAGGAGTAAAAAATGGTGACAATTTATTTTTATCACTTAAGTGAGTACATTTGGACTGACGACATATGGAAAACAGATCTACTGAATAAGACTTTTGCCTAGTAACTTTTTCTGACTGTACCCACATTTAATAATTGTGGTTGAAATGCTGGCTTTACATTTGAAAAAATGTTGACAGAGTATCTTTCACAAATGGGAACATGCTCACATGATTCTAAACATATGCTGCAGTTCTTTCCCACATCTACATCTGTTTCTTTAATTGATATTGTATTTTAATTATTTTAACTTATAAATACACACTAGGGCTGATAAACACGTTTTCTCTCATGTTTTTGGAAGGAAAACTGTCTCCATAGTTGCTTTTTTCTTGCAATATTTGTTTCCTATGGCATTTTTTGAAAACCTTCAAAACTTTGTGTAGGAGTTACTTCTGTTATCTTCTGCCGGATAAAAACAGGGCAAGGTGCAGAGTGTTCAAATCTAAATAGTGAGATAATCTCCAGAGTAAAAAAGAAAGATCGTAATGGGAGAGTATGTGCACTGTGCAGTGCATTCATTTTTGCTCAGAAAGAAGGAAATGTTGGTATTATAAGAAAGATGAGCCACAAGTTAATTCCAGTGAATTGCAAGAGTAGCACAGCAGCAATGACATGTGCTGTAGTGTTCTAGCACCTCTTTATCTCAAGACATAATTGAAACAATCTACAATTAGAAAAAGCAATCACTAAACATTCTAAATTAACCCGTCAGTACTGACAGGTGAGTGTCTCTATCTGAAGATCTCTATTTCACAAGGTTATTTGTTTGCATAGTACCCAGTTCCTTTTCTTTCTGAATTAAATTCATGGTAGATGGATGAGAGCTTAATTTTTCAGAGGGAAAAGGATTAGCTATTATACCAAATAGAGGTCAGAATTGTAAGTGATGTTCCACGCAGTCTGGTGCTGATATTCCTAAAAGATTCTTTCAGTGATGGCCTTATCAGTCAACTCTTCACTTTTATTTACTTTAGCAGTTGCTTTAAAAATTCATTCCAACATCTGACTAAAATCAAGAGAGAGGAGTAAATGTATCTGCTCTATTTCATTAGTTAACAGAGACATGCAATGATTTGATATCGGTTTATGTCAGACAATATTCTATAATTAAGCATAGACCATCATCAATTCTCTACCAGAGTGACCTGAGAGGCTGGAAGAGGTTTTGTGTTTAATGAAATATAATTCACTTAAGATGAACATTTTGGACCTTTTTTTTTTTTTTTTTTCTGATGTCTTGAGTCATAGCTCCACCAGAATCAGTGGACTCTCACAGCAGCAGCAAATTTCCCTATTTATGAAGATGTCTTTTATATTTTAATTACAAAAGCTGCTACTTCTTTATACTCAATGACTGTTTCAATATTAGTAGTGAAAGCCACGGAACATTGTTGTTTTAACTCATTTAATGACTGTGTGGTGTTGGCATCTTAAAGGAAATAAAATACCCTGACTGACCACAGTCACGAATATGTCTTGAGAATAGTAGACAGGCTGTACGCCCACACCGAGTGAGAAAGGCTGGCATATCATGATTGAAATGCATGAATAAAGAAACAACTAATATTATAAATTATATCTCATGGATTAAGAAACAACTGATGTTATAAATTGTAACTATTGAATCTAAATGTGGAATGTCAAATAAAATGTATTTTTTAGTCCCTGAGTCAGGCTTACAGCTGATCTCAGTTCCCTTGGGATTCATAGACTTCATCTTTCCTGAAAATAGGTGACTCCAGGCATTCTTTCAGTGAATTGATCCAATCTTGCTCTTTCCTTTTAAACTGAATTCAGTGATGCTGATGTTGTCCTCCTTTTTACAGCAGTACTTAATGTTTAGAATACTTGCTCAGAAAGTGGGTAACCTACACTCAGTTCTTTTTTCAAACAGAAATTCTCTGAGCCTTCATCTCCTACTTCTTATGCTAGGGCAATTTGGAGATGGCAGCATTTTCCTTTCCTCTTGAACATGAATCACTTTGCAGGAATGAACTCCAAATCCAATGGGAAAGAGAGGGAGGACGTGAAGGGTCAAGGCACTGTAGTTCAGGGATTAAAGTAATTATTGAGAGAAAGGAGCCTGGAATTTCAGTCCTCTCTCTGTAAATTGCTTCTGTAATTTATATTGCATAGTTAGTGTGTTAAAAACAAATAACAACACAGCAATTCTTAGGAAACTAACCCAACCCTCTCTTTACCTAGGGGAGTAATATAAATCCCAGATTATTTCTGAAAATAAGCATCAGTCTCTGAGTATGATGTTGAAGTCTTAGTGAGGAAAGTTAAGAAAAAGCTCTCCAGGCTTTTTTTTACCCCTATTGGATAGCTCCAATCACTCTATTCTTACCTAACTACAGCTTATCTCTATGTACCCAAATTTCACTGGGCATTTCATGGAAAGATTAGATTCTGAAGGAGGTTTCTGAATGTCCAGCCCATTAAGTCCTTACCTATGTCTAGACATCATGGGCAGTTTGGACTCTAAATGACATAAGAACATACATAGTGTTTACATATTTAAGCAAGCAGTTTTTGATACAATGACAATTTTGATCTAGCTGTAGGCTATCATCTCTAGCTCATTTACAGTTAAGAGCCTTGTTGAGACAGATTTGAGCGAGGCCTACTATGTCTTATAGAGAGGCACTGTAGACATTACCCAGATCATTGGAGTGCTTTTGGAAATTTTACTCCTTGTATGAAAAAAGCTTTGGCACATCCACCAGTATAATTGCTTGTTGCACTATTGTTTAGGGGAATGATCCTCAGAAAGCAGTAGTGCTAACACAACTGGATTAATAGTTATTGGACAACAGGAAATCTTTGGACCCTGTGTGAATATTAGAAAGGCAAGGCTGAACTTTGCTTAGCTGAACTGTGGTGTAAAATTTTACATTTAATGCACCTGTACTTTAGTTATCAATAGTGAGTTGGGATATTTCTGAATGTCCCAAGGAAAAAAGTACCAAAGTAACAATCCAATGCAGAGCCTCCCTGCCTTACAGCAGTGAAAATACAGTGGTCTACATTTCTAAGAAGGAACATTTGTGTTAAGATCCCTTTCTTTTTCCTTATATGAAATGTGACAGGAACCTTCAGTAATGTCATCTGATTCAAATGTGCTACCGTCTCAGCTTGGTCTCACTTCATAATATGTCTACTAGTAATCTGCATTTCTTATTGACACTAAAGTGTTTAAGCATCAGATTCTTAGAATATCTATACATTTAATTTTCCCTTAAACTTTGTGTAATGACAAGAAGGTCTGACAAACACTAGGTATTCCATTCTCTGCAGTAGTCAGTGAATTAGAGGTAGCTAGATTGCATCAAATCTTCAGCATAGATGTAGGCATCCCCATGAAACAGAAGCTACTTTTCCAGCTGGGTATGTGAGCCTTTCTTTGGGCTGATAAAATATCTTGGGTGAACAAAGCTCCCTTACTAAATATTAACCAGTGCCTCCCTGACAAAGCAATAGTAGACTCGGGTTAGGGTCTGAGGTATCAGACCTGCCTTAGGCCTGCCACATAAATCAGATTCCAACACTGAAATATCAGGGCTATCTTCTGCAGAATACAGGTGAGATTAAATATGTTTTGAATAGCATATTTCAATTAATTTCAAACAGCTGATTTTAAAAGATTAATTTATTTAAAACCCATATTGTGGTGATAATTTTTTCATAGAAATTGCAGTCCCAAGCACAGCCATGATTAAGATTAGTTAAGATTTTGTATCCTTTATACCTGAACTCTGCATAGAAATAAGCCTTCCTGATAAAAAAAAAAAAAGCAGACTGCTGGAGGTATGGAAGAATGTCACTGCTTTACCGGTTGCTTTTTTTTTTTTTTTTTTTTTAATGTGCTTCTGCCCCAAAGACACAGATTGCTGCAAGAGAAACATGAGCAGAAGCAGCTCACAAAATGCTGTTCCCAACACCTCTAGCACTTTAGCAAGTACCACTTAGGGTATTCTTCATGAAAGTGCTAAGCACCTAAGCCTTGGCTACTTTAAGTACTGAACTACACGTAATTTAAGAGTTTAATCACTCTTGGGTGTAAATAAAAGAAAAGACATAGGTACTGCTAGAGGATGATTCAGACCTTGAGCTGTAGTTTCTTGAACATAACCTTGTTGTCAGGAGTCACAGTTTAAGCAGCTTCCATTGTCAACCACTTGTTCCATGCTTTTTCTTTTGTACCAGTACAGCTAAGTGTGATGTTACACTGTGAACCTAAAATAAAGAAAACCAGTAAGTTGTATGTTCTGGTATGTAAGGAGAAACACATTTTACTGTGAGCTGTTGCTAGATTTTCTGTCATGTTCCACCCTTTGAGCCCAATCCGTCAGCCAATTACTCACCCAAGATATTATGGATTTGTCTAGCTGTGTGCTGGATAATTTATCCAGAAGGATATCAGAGACAGTATCAAAAGCTTTGCTAAAATCCAAAACCCCCTCATCTACTGGCTTCCCTTGGTCAACTAGATGGGTGACCTTGTCATAAAAGGAAATTAAGTTGGTTAAGCAGGACTTTCCCCTCATGAACCCGTGCTGTCTATGACCAACGACTGCATTGTCTCTAAAGTGGTTTTCAATAACTCCCAAAATAACCTTCTCCATAGTTTTACCAGGCACTGACAGGCCTGTAATTACCAGGGTCTTCTTTTGTCTATGTCCCTATTTGTGAGGTGACCAACCTCATCAAGCAATGGACCAATGTTATCTCTGATCCTCCTTTTGCTTTTAACATATTTTAAAAAGCTTTTTTTGTTCTCCTTCACAGTGCTTACGTTTTGGGGTTTGTTGTTGTTGAAGTTAGCCAACACACTGAAAGAGAATTATTCCTTTCCTATACAGTTTTACTTTCTAGGTCTGATGCATTTTATGCTAGCTTCTCATTGAAATAATGGGAAGACAATTTTATGAAGAATTTTACAATTATTTTCTTTTTTAATATTTGTTGTTTCTAAGTTCATGTGATAATTATTTTCCATGTTGTGTTATTGAAATATCAAAAGAAAGTATTAGTAAAGATTTGCGACCTCAGAAAACTCTCATTCCTAACTCCACAATCATGTATAATCTCATTGGATGGTGTACACTAGAAAAATGAAGCATAAGCATACATGATGAAAGAGTTCTCAATATCCAAACACTACAAAAATGAAGCATAAGCATACATGATGAAAGAGTTCTCAATATCCAAAGGGGGTGACAATAATCCAAAGGGAAATAATTCATACCATTGCAACTATGAAAGTGTGTATATATGAATAAGTTTAGGAAAAACTACTCCTGACAAGTGGCTTTGCTAGTGATCACGTCTAAGCCCAAAAGGAACTTGTTAAAAAAGCAGTTATTTCAGAATTTTCTTTATTGTTTGTCTTATTCAAAAGGTTTATACTTAATTTATTTACCTAATTTTACTCACTATTTTCTCATTTTGGTAAAAAAACTCAAAATATGAAAAATACCTACAGTCTGTACTAAATATCACAACAATACCTATAAGAGTAAACTTTAAACACAAGTTAATAAGATCAATGTCAGAAAAAGTAAATAAAATTGAAAATACAACTTTTAAATCATTTCAAGAGATTGCTTTCACATGCAAGGGTAATAATACTTTGACCAGAATTTATCTGAGCAATCTCTACAGAAAATAATTCCTTCTCTGTGTTAGCACTCAGTGAACCTCATATTCACTTAATGTGAGCACAATGGGATCAGCTGTCTTGTCAAGTTAATCTATAACATTAATGCAATGTTTTATCCTCTTTCTCAGGCTCCACGCACATAAAACTTTAATATATATAGTTTTCAGCAAATGTTCTTGTGTCCATCAGTTACAAATGCATGGTTTTATCCCTGGACCAGTAAAGTACCTCCATACCTTATTCTTACTGTGTATGGTTGATTTCTAAATCTTTTACAAAAGAGCCTACAAATTAAAATGTCTTCTATATGTATTCCAAAATCAATGTGCAGAATATGCTTCAGTACATATTATTACTTACACTGTACTTCTGGTTGGTTCTTAAACTAGTTTGATAGAAAAGAAAGTCTTATTGGAAAGACTCTTTCTGAAAGCTGTTGTAAGAAAGGAACTGATACTTTTATTTGTAGATGGAGACCAATACTACCTGTAATGCACTGAGGAGGCGTACTTCTCATATACCGTCGAAATGCCATTGTTACTTGTGGGCAGATATGTAAAGAGGCACAAGGACCATGTGGAAAGGCCATTAGACTGAAAATCTTACTTCTAGCTCTTCTATTAATTTACTTTCCGATTGTTAGTGAGTTATTTCCCCTTGTGAATGATTGTTTATAAAGGCTGTGAGTTGCTTGTCATGGTACCTGCATGTACAGCACCCCATACTTTGGATATCATTTATCACCTCCAGCTCCTCTTGCAGTATCAGGAGAGATACTTGTTATTTCTCTGTTGTAAAAGTTCTGAAAAGCGATATCTCAAATTACTCATTCGATCTATCATTTTGTCTTAGAAAATAATTTTTGTTCTTTTATTTACTAAACAAAAAAGAGTTTTGAGTGCCATGATCAAGTTCAGGCCTTAAATTAATTTTCTCTAAGTGCAAGAAGTGCAAGGAATGATTGATTTGCCCTACAAAAGAGACTACTGTTGTAATATGTGGCTTTATAAACATGTAGTTACATTGTTCAGGGCTCAAGCATTGTATGAAGTCTGTACAGTTCTTTTTCAGGCGCTCTGTACAAGGCTTGAGTTTCATCTTTAATCAACAGCCACTGTTAGGGCTGCCACTGATTCCTGACCTGTAATTACCTCAGAACCTCATCCTGCTGGCTGGCTTCTCAGTCTCCTGATATGCATGCTACAAGGTTGAAAGTGGCAAGAAATCCTTTGCAAAGGTACCGAGAGATTTGTACCTTTGCACTACAAATCAATCGAAACACTGAATGCACTAAGCCTGTTCTCCCCTCCCTCCCTACACTGCTTTCCCTCTTAAATTGTGCCCTGCATTTCAGAGTGTAATTAAGACTAACAATGTGAAATCAAGCAAGTTTGCTTGAACCTGCCTCTGGAAAAAGATCAATTGGCAAACTAAATGCACAATATCCTTGCTGACAAGATCCATGGGTTTTGCTGGACTGTCTGATTGTGTGTTTTAGGAGAAACTGTGTAAGGTTTCTAATGCATTGCATTTATTTCAGTAAGTCATAACCATACACACTTTATAAGTATTATAGATTTTAGTTGTCAAGAAACATTTACTTCATTGTCAGCTTTATCTACTGTATTCTTGAATTTTGAACTACATAGTACTACCAACCAGCAAACATGCATTTCTATTCCAGGATGAATGATGATTGCAAGCCATGAATTGGTTTCAGTTCTCTATCCCTTTCATCTTATAAGCCTACTTTTTTCAAAAACATGCTATGTCCCTCAGGTATGTGTTTTAGTAAACACATATTCAAAGGAATGGCTAGAACAATTACAAGTTTTCATTGCTGATATTACTAATTATATAGATAGTTCCTTTTAGAGATGACCACAATAACTAGCTAAATCTAGATTTATCCTTCTTTAGCTGGGGGAAATAGCCTCACATCTGTTAAAATATTATCACCTGATTAGAACATCTGGGATCAGAAATACTTAACATCAAGCTCAGCTCTTACACATGCACACACTCTGGGTTACTGTTAGAGTGTATACAGCCAGGATGCTCACATGAAGGGGCTGATATATTCCAAATACCTACATTTTAAGTACTTGTTGAACAGGTAACTAGGATTGTGGATTGCAGGAGAGGCAGGAGACCTGGGAGGAAAAGATGAACTTCTATGCATGTATGTGTTTCTGTTCAGTGGAGAATGAAAAGCAGATCCAAGAGTTTTTCGAAATTTTGTGATTTTCCTCAACAGAGCTATATGCTTATCTCTTTTTAATGGCTCTGATCTTTTTTGCCAAGTAGCTACATTCAACTTAATGTTTACTTGCTGAGAGATGTTAGTGGGAATAAATTGTTGCTAGGTTATCATGAAATACATCTTTCAGTATTTCCATGGTTTTGGTTTTATCTGATAAAGTGAAGTATTGCACAAGGGAAAAAGTAAACTGTATTATTAACATGGACTGTTGAAAAAAATTCTCTTCAAAATGAGCAGAATTCCAGGATGTAACATTAAGTATTTTCGTAGATAATTATATTAAGTCTAAAAAGATATTCAGCTCAGATCCATGGTAGCATGGCAGAGACTGAGATGGAAGTCAAATCTGATTTAGGGGGTTTGTGGTTTGCTTTGTATTTTTAAGGTTTTAATGGCTCTTACTTACCTTTCATGGTCATATTAATTACCCTTTTCTAGTCTTTTCTACAATCTGTATCTGAAATTCAGCTACACACTCTATAAACAACTTATGTGTAACAATTTTCTCTTCACTGATTGAAACAGAGATGGAAATATTATTATTTCCCTATTAATTTATCACAATGAAAACTTTCTACACTGATTGAAGAAGGCAATTAATAAGTAGTAGGAACACAGGTTCTGCTATGTAGTTCCTGAGAACTATTTCTCCATATCATAGAAGAATGGCCAGGCTGTAACTGAATGCTATTAATAATTGCACCTTGACTCAGAATTGTTCTTGACATTTTGCCTATGCTTGTTGCTTAGATTACCTCAGTCTACAACAAAAGATTCTGTTTCAGCTCAAGAACCTGATTGCAAATGTTTAATGGTGTTTAGGTCTTAAACTATTTTGGTGTCTCTTTTCCAAATAAATTGATAGAAGATAGGATCGGAAATAATTTTGTGGTTCTCAGTCTAAACCTCTTAGTTTAGGAGCAATAGAATAATCTTCGTTAGAGTGCAGTCAGTAGTGGAGGACAAATACTGGCAAAGCCATTAGTGCAGACTGCTTAAATGTTTGGCTTTAAGAATTGTGTATGAATTTGCTCAAATTTAGTCATGAGTAAAATGTAAATTTTTAAGATGATTCTGAATGAATGGGTGCCAGTAACTTCAGAGCAGAGAGATACAATATTATTATTCATTATTATGAATTATTATTCATGCACAGGTCAGCCTGTGATAATGCATGGAGCTGGAAGTGGAAGGATGAAAGAAACAGAGTATCCCAAGTAGCATAATTCATGGAGCAGAAAATTATTTATAGGAAATTAACTCCTAAGGAAAAAAACCCACAAAACATTAATGCATGATATGACCTGGGCATGAAGAGCGTGAAATACTGTGTTCACTTTGCATTTTCCGAAATCAAGCTGGCCGTCTGGTCAGTTCAGTTACTCTATGATTAAGACTGTGGTGAGGATGTTCAAAGAAGAAAGGGCAATGATGAAATGTGATCCCCAGTTATCAAAATGGCTACATGGGTCTCTGGAAAGTCAGAAGAAAATGATGGCAGCCATTAGAAAGCCTAAATATATATATATAATTATACAGCCAGGCTACAGTCAATCTTAAAATCAGTGAAACCCAAAAAAGTGACAAGTGTCTCTTTGTTTCCTACCACTTTATTTTATACTCAAGTATGTGTTGTATGCTTTTAAAATACCATTTGGTTTATTACACAACATGAAAAAATGTTACCTCTTTAAATAATGTTTTCTAGGTAACATTTGCCTATAGACAGAAAAAAAAAAAAAAACCCAACCAAAAAAACCCCCCAAAAAACCAAAGAAAGGATACACTGTAAGAAGAGAGATGAAGAAAATAAGATATCTGAAGTTAAAAACTAGAACTAATAAAGCATTTTTTATCAAAATCAACACTGCAAAAGATAGGACTTTTTGCTATAAATATATATATTTTTAAAAGTATAACTGTTCAATAAAACATTGAAGAAAAAGAAAAAGCCCACAACTTTATGGTAAAACTATTGTTTGTCTTTCTGGAAGCTTTGTAGGAACTGAAGAGAACCCAATCCCAAAATACATTTGTCAAACAAGTCCACCTGAACTCGGCTTCTCAGTTTCTCATTCAATGAGATGTAAGATGGTATCTATCTCTGCAGTGCAGAGCAGCTTTTTGTGTGAGTCCCTGACAGGCAAGTACTCAAGACAAGAATGGGCGAGAAGCAAGGCATTGACTACTGCATGGTTTTCCTTTCCTAGAAATTCCATATTAGAGAATAAGCTGGAATAACTGCTGTTCTGTGGTTTGAAATAGGGGCCCCAAAAGAACAGTGTTGCAGTGCTCGTGGATGGGCAGGGACACCTTGGCCATGTACAGCAGTGAATTCCTCACAAGACCTGTAAAGTCTTAAATAAAACTAAGTCCTCAAAATGGTGGTGGGGGTAAATTCAGTTGGAATGTCAAAGCCTTTGGAAACAAGGATCAAAGAGTAGATACAATGAAACTCATTGTTATTTGGTTATTAGAGGAGACATTGTAGTTTATATTAACTTGTTTCATGACAGATTTTGTTATGCTGTGTGTGCACCTTGATCTTTAGCTTAATTTCTTCTATGAACATTTGAGACTCCACATTTTTAAGGTTATTTTGCATGGAATATGATTTAAATGGTTTTATACTTTGAGTTCTTTATCATGTTGTTTATATCTATTAAGAGAATCACCTTTTTTTTTTAAAGTCAGTTTATGAAAATACTGTGTTTGAACATCTGTCAAGGGATGAAGATTAGCTGAATAGACATAGGATGCCAGTATATTATATTTTCTGTTATCCTGTATACTGTAATTATCTTGATCCTCAAACAACTCTGCGACAGTTACAAACACTTTTGCAGACTTGTTGTTATTGCAAATTCAAAATTTATTTCATCTGAATCTAAATTAAACTAGTATGTAACAAGACTTTTTTTTTTTTTTTTTTTTTTTACATTTCTATCTGTAGATGATTAAAAAGCAGTAAAACACAGACAGATTCAAATTTTATTTAAAAGACAAACTCAGAAAAAAATCTTCCCATTTTGAGGCAGTATAGGAATCTTTTCCAAAATGAAATTTGTTTGAAAAAATGGATAAACTAAGTAGCCAAACTGGGGAGAAATGGATGCCACAGATAGTAGGTGTGCTTGGAAGTGGGAGATAAATCTAAATCACAGAATCATAGAATGGTTTGGGTTGGAAGGGGCCTTAAAGATCATCTAGTTCCAACCCCCCTGCCATGGGCAGGGACATTTTCCACAAGATCAGGTTGCTCAAAGCTCCATCCAACCTGGCCTTGAATACTTCCAGGGATGGGGCATCCACAACCTCTCTGGAAAACCTGTTCCAGTGTTTCATCACGCTCATAGAAAAGAATTTCTTCCTAATATCTACTCTAAATCTATCCTCTTTCAGCTTAAAAACCCCTCATCCTATCACTAGACTCCCTGACAGTAGCCCCTCCCCATCTTGTAGGCCCCCTTTCAGTACTGGAAGGCTGCTATGAGATCTCCCTGAAGCCTTCCCATCTCTCCAGACTGAACAACAGACTGAACTCTCTCAGCCTGTCCTCATAAGGGATGTGCTTCAACCCCCTCCAATCATCTTTGTGGCCCTCCTCTGGACCTGCTCCAGGTTCATGTCTGTCCTACGCTGGAGGCGCTAGAGCTGACACTGTACTCCAGGTGGGGTCCCACTAGAGTGGAGTAGAGGGGCAGAATCACCTCCCTTAACCTGCTGGTCACACTTCTTTTGATGCAGCCCAGGATATGGTTGGCTTTCTGGTCTGTAAGTGCACATTCTTGGCTCATATTCCATTTTTCATCCACCAGTACCCCGAAGTCCTTCTCTGCAGGCCTGCTCTCAACCCACTCATTGCCCAGCCTATATCCATGTCTGACCCATGTGCAGGACCTTGCACTTGGCCTTGTTGAACTTCGTAAGGTTTGCACAGGCCCACCTTTCTTAGCCTGTCAAGGTCCCTCTGGATGGCATCCCTTCCCTCTGGAATATCAACCACACTACTCAGCTTGATGTCATCCACAAAGTTGCTGAGGGTGCGTTCAAATTGCCTGTTTCAAAAGCAAGTGAATAAGCATGATACCAGGGCAAATTTAAAAAGAAAGTGAGAAAAAGTCCTTGATCCACACTTATAAATGTATTCTTTGAGTTTCCTTAGTTATTCCTCACAATCACTGGCTGTGACTACTCAGGATATATAAAATGCTGGGCCTAGTCAATGGAAACAACTGGGAAAAAACAATTAGTCATGTCATCTTTGAGGGTAACCAGCCAGAAAGTGATCTTCAGAAAGGTGTAATATCCTTGGAGTAGCTCCATTCCCAGGATTAGAGTACAAGTTTTTCCCTCATCTTCCCCCACCACAGAAATAGTCCTCATCCCAAGTCACTTTTTTTTATCTTGGAAGTCATTACCGCAGTGCAGTGCAATAGAATCAAATAGATGCAATAAAAATCCTGACACAGGGGTGGGAATAGGCCAAAGTCTCCATGGCAGGCCAGGCCTTAGCTTCTGGGTTAGGACAAGTATCTGAGGGGATGGGAAGAGTGTGAAGAAAGGAAAAGGAGGAAAACTGTCTTGAGTTCTGGCCATTCTGGTCACATTTCACACAAAGGCAATAGTAAAACAATAGAATAATTTTATGGAGTGTATAACAATTCACTGTTGATGTGCACAAGGGAACCCATCATTTCTTCTGATGGCAAATGTGTGAAGCTGAGTATCGTGGTGATGTATTTCTGTAGATTTAGACTTGGTATTATGTTTATATGTTGCTTCACATGAAGTGTTGTGAAAACTACAATAAAATCATAATACAAAATATAAAGGAAGACTATTTTGATGCATCCAGTAAAAACACAATAATCCATCTTCATGCAAGATCCTTACAGTTTTTTGATGTGTTAAGCACAAAAATGTATACTGTTATCACATGCATTCAGCAGGCATACTGCTTTGTGCAAAGTCCAGTGGGAAAGCTAAGGTACAGGGGTTAATGTTGACATAAAGGCCAAATCCTGATTTCTTTGATGTTAAAAGGAAAGTTTTCACTGAGCCCAACAGGATTACGATTTAGTGTACATGTTCTTCTTTCTTTCAAGTTAGTGTAGTCTTAACATTTCTCAAATCTATTAAATAGTTTTTACTAGTTCTGCTTTGTTGAATAAAAGAAAAATTTGTGTTCAGAACAACCTCTTTACTCCAATGTGTGTACCTGCCAGATACTCAGAACTCTGATATTTAAAAAAGAAGTCACGTGATACCATACAAACAATTCCTTTCTTTTTTCCTTCTGTCCAAACAAAAATCTCAAACTAAGAGGAAGCTTCAACTGCAATCAATAGATACTGGTTTAAAAATCTTTAATATAAGAAATGTTTTTTATTATTTACTTTTTAACCTATAGGTGTCTATAGCAATAACAACCATGAAATTATGAGCAGTCAAAAAGAGTTTTTATAATATGTCTTTTTTTCATCCTTCAAGTGTTGTTTAAAGACCTGTTAGGTTCTGTAAGCAAACAAATATTTTATCATTTTTATTAAAGCATTTTTTAGAAATAATTTGTAGTTAAGAGGTTTTGGTTTACAGCTATTTCTTACCTGAGGTACTGGTGATGTAGTCATGTAGGCATTAAACAGAAGAAGCAGCTTTAATGCAGATATTCTTTACATGATTGACAATTACTGTACCAGTGCTATGTCTGAGCAGCAAGACATATCATTTTCTTAAATGTGCAAGATAAAATCTCCTTTAAAATTTCTACACTGGAGAAGCAGTTAAAAACAAAAACTACTTACAGAAAGTCAAAACTGATATGTATTCCAACATGAAGCCCAGAAATGGAAAAGTAATCTTTCATGTCTTTGTACCTGGAAGAATACACCTCTTATAGAAAAATACTGACTTAGAAATCAATTAATTTTTCATGTTTTTGAAGAGTGAAAAAACACTGGATGTAACACAACCTGAAAGTTTGAGGACTAGGGAGATCCATTTTGCCACCAAATTTAAATTTAAATTTAAATTTAAAATAATTTTTTCCCAAACATTTTTATAAGAAAAATAAGCTTGCATTATTACCATGGATAAATATGCTAAATTCATTGCTATGGTTCAAAAAGCTTACAGTTGGAATATTGACAAACTAAAAATGTATTTTAAATTGCTGTGTGTTTAACTCTCAGCAAATTTCATTTTTGTTTCCTTGACATGAAAAATAAACCTAAAATGATATGTGTGCTTACATAATCTATGATATTTGACATTAAGTCCTAGGAAGCAATTCACCTGATGAAAAGATAGTGCTGAAGAAGTTGTACAAGCCCTCTGTCTCAGCTGGGGTAGTTTCACATTTGCAATTACATTTTAGAGATCAAATGCATTAAAGTCTAAAGAAGCATGGAAAGGGTGACGAATTCAAAGGATTTTTAAATTGAAAAATAAACATAAAACAAAACCTAATAATTTATACAAATATTTTAGAACCAGTACAACTAATTATGTATGGAAAAAAGTGTTCAGCGAAAGAATTTAGCTTTTAGATTTAAGCTAACACGGCTTAACCATTTGTTATTCTAACCATTCTACTCAGTTCAGGTCTAAAATAGTCCATAATGCATATATATCGCTGCATATATCTGCATAGATTATACACTAAGCATTTAAGTTTATATTTACAATTCAACTTCAGAGTTTCTTGAAAGTAGGTCTATTTGCATTGCTCCTAATTCTGCAGTAGGTGGCAGTGGGTAGTGGAGAATATACAAGAATATACAGTTTAGATGTCATCACATTTTTAAGGGAAGCTTAAAAATGGCCAAGTATTTTCTGCTTTTGAGTTATGTATATATCAAACAGAAAGGAACTGTCAAACAATTTCTAAATTGTCATGGTTAAATAGTAGCTTTTTCAATGTATTATGAAAATAAATTAAACTGACAATGGAGTCAAATGAAGATACAAACACAGCACACATTTCTGTAAATAAGTATGGAGCTGAGTCCACACAAGAAAACTAAACTAAAAGCTTAAGCTCAGGAGAAGGTTCTGCAGGGTAGTTTTGCAAGTTAGGAGAATGTAGTGAGCACAATTTACAAATAGAAAAAGAAAACTGCCATTTCAGTTTTATCTGTATTTCTGATTGTGTGGGAGGATAAATTGGGAAGATTACAACAGAACTCTGATTTTGCATTCCTTGCACACCTGAAATATGGGAGCTTGAGGGTATACAGAATGTGAAATTGGATGAAAAAGTCTGTCAAAGAAGAACATTCTAACTCTCGTTTATTATTGATTCCTGTTTCTTGCTTATCCGAAAACCTAGCTTGGTAGATTTATATAGAAAGTGCTCAGTCAGCACTGCCGATTATTCTCACATTTTCACCAGTGTATTTTGAGGTCCAAGTAGAAAGACTAAGACTTTTGGAAGTGTGATGCATCCACTAGCTCACATCTCAAATACTTTGGACTGACCAGTAATTAGGAGTTCTTGTTTTGTTTTGTTTCCTGTATTAATCTTCAACTTTTAAAAGTGTGCAGCTGGAAACTATTGAGTGCACAGTGTTTTGAAAAGCTGGGTCATGCATACTGCTGGACCTGGACTTTGGGGCTAGCCAAGGTAAAACTCCTATTCTGTACAGCACTTCTGTTGTTTATGATTTTGTGGCCAAACTCTGCCTCTGAAGATTTCACATAGTTAAATAGTAAGAAAATGTTAAGTTAAACAATATAGTTATACTTACTGTTAATTCTGTAATCATAAAGGTCAGTGGTTAATAGATATCTTTTGTATAAATTAATAGTTTATACTACAAATAGATATAAGCAAATCAGCAGAAATAGAGGCAAAATGCTGACTCAAAGTCGGTTGGAGTTTTGCTGTTGATTTAGTCATAGTAAGGTTATTGTAACCTCATTATATTAGTTACTCATCAGATAGTTATCTGGAAAATTGAAAGGAAGAGTAGTGTTTTGATAAAACAATAATTATGAATTGCTTGCAATGTGTTTCAAAAAAAAAGCATAGAACTTATGCAAGAAATAAGTCACCTCTTACAAGAAATAGGCATACTTCATTGTGTCTTCAGTTGAAGGAAAGGCTGCAAAGTAACAGTACCTTCATTAAAAAGTGCTCTTTTTACATTTAAATTAAAAGGAAATCATTGATTATATTAAACCATGGTTGAATACTTTCTTGATTTACTTCTGCATTATCTACTTTTATGCTGGTAAATGTAATGTTCTTAATGAAATTGTGGTAGTTTAAGTTTGAAATCATGCCTTAATAACTTTGATTGTATTTTTGTGTATTGTGTCTTATTATTTGATATTCTTTTATGTTGAATAAGATCCATCAAACATTGCATTGTTCTGTTGCAAACTGAATAGTAGACATCTCTGTGATAAATCTTCAGTTATGCTGAACTAGTTCTCAAGACATGTCAAAGTTCTCTTTGAAATGTATGCAGATTTTCCATTGTCTATTTCGTTGTTTATGACTTTTCTTACACTTTTAGAACTATTGAATTCTTGTTGTCTGATTAAATTTGATTTTCTTCTTTTTCCTATAAGTCAGAAGTTACCATTCAATGCTGTACATTTAATTTCTATTCATATGATTTTACTATCAATGTTTCTGCATTATAAATCTTTCAATGACTACTCTTGCTGTGAAAAATTGTAAATTTTTAGCAATTTTTAAAATCAGGAAGTTACTATTTGTGGGCATCTAGGAATTCCTCATTCTTTCATGGACAATGCCACAAATGTCTCCAAATTTTTCTAAGAAACGTAGGGGAAAAAATAAAAGACATAATACACCATTCACTGTTAACTACAAATTTTGACATTCACAAATAGTTTTTGACTTTAAAACAGACCTAACTGAAGCACTGCTTCCTGTGTGTTAAGTGTTGGGATTTGGGCTTGGGTAGGTTTGGTTTGGTTTTTTTTTTTTTCAGATTGATCACTTCGTAAAATTTTCCAAAATCAACATTAAAAAATTCCATTCTTCCTTAAGTCATTAGAAGGAGTCCTGTAAAATACCCTGGTGCTGAATTGGGCTGTAAGTCAAAGAATCAAGTATGAAATTAAGATATGTAAAAAATAATAGAAGAAAAATGGAACAAAGAAAGTGATGTTTTCTAATATGATATGGTTTAGTTCTTTCAAGAAAAACTGTTGTAATAGATTATATATATATTTTAGTAGATTAATGTCAAAAAAATAAACTAGAGAAACAGTAATTTTTTGTCCTGGTTTTCAGCTGGGATAGAGTTAATTTTCACAAGACGCTGGTAGGGGACACAGCCAGGACAGCTGACCCAAACTAACCAAAGGGATATTCTACATCATATAACGTCATGCTCAGTATATAAAGGGGGCTGGCCAGGGAGGAGGGGTCACTGGTCGGGGACAGGCTGGGCATTGAGGTTCGGGGTGGTGAACAAATTTCATTGTGTATCACCCGCTTTGTATATTCTTTTATAACTATTGTTGTTATTTTCCTCTTCCTTTGCTGTCCCAGTAAACTGTCTTTGTCCCAACCCACGAGTTTTACCTTTTTCTTCTGATTCTTCTCCCCATCCTGACAGGGTGGGGGGAGGACTGAGCGAGCAGACATGCGGTGCTTAGTTGGGGCTACACCACAACATTTTTGTTCTATTTATTACTAACCTCCCAGCATGTTTATGCCTGTACAGAAGAGTGCAGATAAAAACTCTTCAGGATACATGAATTGTGCTTGCTGTGTCAGTGAACATTAGCTGAACATCTGGTCCATAGTGGACTTGAAGGCAAGGTATGACTTAATTTGCCTGTGCACAACCAAACAAGCAGAAAGAGTTAAAGCCCGAGAACATCCCAGTAATGGTAAGGGAGTGCCTAGAGGCTAAAAGTTCTGAACTGGCCTTGTGCAATTCACAAATATTTTGCACCTTTCATGCTTTGAAGCTCTTCTGCTCTGACATGTGTAGAATTCTCTGTGGAATTTTGAATACCCAAATATCTCTCTCAATACCTCTCTGCTGTGCTTTCTTGGTCTGCCAGAGATAAGACACCATGTGCCAGGTTCCCTGGTGAGATAAAATGAGACGAGAGCTGAATTTGGGCTAATTGCTGTCTCCATGAAATGGCTGTTAGTGTGACTCTCAGTAGTGAAATACATCAGCTTTAGATGAGTCGCCATCATCAGTTTAGCAGATGCTGAACGATAGTTATCCAGATTAACAGCATGGTATTGACAGAGAAGCGCTCTGACTGAATGGCATGAACATAGAGATCTGCAGATGAAAATATCTAGGAAAATTATTAATGATGAGAACAGCTTCATTTTTGCAAACCTGCAATAAGCATAGAGCTGGGCATGATGAATGATGTAGAAAATGTGAGTAGGAGGTGATATGTTCTTGAACAGAAAGTTCTCCAGCATATTTGCCCACCTCCCTGTGCAATCTCAGTTTTTAAATGTGTATGTGAATACATAGCTACTTGTCTGGTGGAAAGACAGTTATATATTAGTACCAATTCTGCCTTCTTCCCAAGTTCCCAAAGGATAAGAGTGGGGTGTAATCTTATTTTTCCTTTTTTTTTTTTTTTTTCCTCCCAAGATGAGGCAAACATGAAGATTAATGAGGACTGACCTTACTGACAGTGAACAGTGTTGACAGTGTGAACAGTGGCATAAGTTTGTGAAGTACTAAACAGAGGTATAAGGATGCTGTTCCCAAAACACACAGTATTAAAATGTTACACTTGGGAAAAAAGATACTGTTAAGAGAAAGAGAAGAAGGTGACTTTTTTTTTTCCTTTTCTTTTTTCTTTTTTTTTTTTTTTCCCCTGCTGGGAAGGGACTTTAAAGATCATCTAGTTCTAACCCCCTCACCATGGGCAGGGATACCCACCACTAGACCAGGTTGCCCAAAGCCCCATCCAACCTGGCCTTGAACACTTAATGTGATTATTTTCTCTATGCACTGTTTTAGTTTTGCATAACACATCTCCAACTACCCTTCCTGAATCTAAATATTTAGAGAACAATTTTAAAAATAATTTTCTAGAAAATAGAAGCTATTCACAGTTATCTTTCTAGTTACTATCATGTCTCTGGCTTGTTCATTCCTAACACTGATATGACTGATCAGTAATTGTTTCTCAATCCAGTCCTAGTATACACATTTGATGTTTAACTATTTAAAAAAAAAAAAAAAATAAAAATTTGAATGTCCAAAGGCAGAGAATGCCCAAAGATAAACTGTTACATGGATAAAAGAGAACAGGATGGAAGTAGTGTTAATATAGTGTATGAAAATTTAACTCTGGCTAGTGAAAGTTTTTCATTTCCTTATAAAATCAAAGATCTGAATGAGGTCTGTAAACTGCTCTGAAGTGAAATATTGTATGTCCAGTCCAATACCTAAAGCACCTAGGAAGCAAGCTGCATAATCCAGTACAGTGAAAAAGAACAACAGGTTGAGCAAGCCTAATAAAATTTAAAAAAACCTATCTATAGTTCTGAGGCTCAGTATGTCTTACTATATAGTTGGTTTGAGAAAAAACTGTGCATTGATTTCTTGTAATATGACAGAGTTTTATGGTTTATTCTTTTGTCTTTTTTCATAACTTCCAGTTATCTTCCTGAATCATATTATGAAGGTTTATATATCAGCCAGTTCTAACCTCTTAACATGCTTTTAATAGCTGCCAGAGGTAGCATGTCTTTTCCACTACTTGTCACTTCTTGTTGCTGCTTACTGCAGTTGCCAATTTCCAGCTGACAGGATGGCTAAGAGGAGAATTTGCTGCACTTGCTTGGTTTTTTTTTTTCTTTTTTTCTACCTTTCTTCTCACTCATTGCTTTTTAAGCATTTTTGCTTTAGAACAGGGCTATTTTTCATTGTTGAAGAAATATTCTCTCAGTAAACACTTTGACCAGGAATCCATAAACCATTTTGGTTCTGTATTCTAATTCAGAAGATGATCTGTCAGAATTAATTGAGAATGCCTTAATGTAATCAAGTCCAGTTCATTAGGCAAACACTTAAATTATTAATTTAAATACTGGGTAGTTCAACAGCATTTATGACAGTAACAAATACCAACGTATTTTAATTTTTAAATTCCTCCTGTGTACAGAAGTTGATGTCCTGCTGTAGCTACTGCTGTTAGACATAAATAGTTTTCACCTTGGTAATGTTTTACCTTTTTGGAGTCAGTTAAAGTATTCTGTTCAAAAAAGGTTTATGAAACAAAAATTTAGCTTTTTAAGCACAGAATGCTTAAAATTAATCAAGCGTAGAGTGTCATTTTCATTCTTGTAACTCTACTTTGGATCAAGTAGAGTTACACCAGAGATGAACTTGAACCAGGAAGTTTAGTGTCATGCCATTTCATCAATTTATATAACATTGTAAATTAATGTATTATTATTTAATACAAATCTAGTGCTTTGGTATCTTAGCCATTCCTGTTGCTTTAGTGCTGAAAAAAAATACATCTCTTCATAAAACGAACTAATCCCAATCCCATTCTTCATTTTTTTCATTGCCTTCTACCTCTATAATCTAGGACACAGGGATTCCCTGAAAAAAATAAATTGAGGGGACAGGCATAATAAAAGGTGAGGGAAATTGGTTAAGGGGATGGGAGAAGCAATAAAGTGAATACTGATGGCTGTGAGCTAAGGACAGCATGTTTTGAAAAGGCTGTATTCATTCAAACCATTTCAGTTACTATAAACACACTGGTTAGTGTCTTTCAGCTGAAACTGAAATAGCTAGTTGGAGGAAGTCACAAGAAGCTTGAAACATATGCCAATGGCTCCACCTCTATGACTGGGGCTAAACATCTTCTTTTGCACCAGTAGCTCTTTACAGAAAACACTGGTGAAAAATAATCATGGCAAAATGTCAGATCAGTTCAGTTCTCATTTTTTTAATGTGCAACTCGTGAAGCATACATGCAATCCCTCAAATATTCATGTAAAGGAACAAGAAACTCCCAAGACAATTTCAGTTCTTTTCTTCTGTCTGAACCTAATTCTTTGGACTTTTTGTAGTGGCCATAATATTTAGCATATGTCACCTTGGTTCTCCAGAATTAGAGAAGAAATGGCAGCCTCTCCATCCTTTCCAAATACCTCTGGGCTCTGGTGGTACACAATTTGAGGAGACATTCTGAATTTATCTGAAGATTGGTCTTCTTAATCACTAATGAGATCCAAACATGTCATTCGTAACCATAACAGTCACAAGATGACCAACACATAAAATTTGAACTTCCAAGTTGTTAATGTGGTTCTACCCTACGCTTTCTCTCCATTTTCTGTAAAGAGATGTTGATGCTTTATGTTGCAGTATTATACACAAGTGCCCTACATGGTGGCATCAAATGATTGAGCTTTATGTCAGAAGTAATTTAGGTTCAGTAACATAGACTTCTGCCTATTTTTATCCTTCTTGTACAGTCCTAGGTGTTGCAACTGAATCTATCAAGTGAATACTACTCTAACACTTTGAGTTCTGGTTATTTATCATAGAATCATGGAATGTTTGGGTTGGAAGGGACCTTTAAAGTTCATCTAGTTTAACCCTGCCCCTGCAATGAGCAGGGACATCTTCAACTAAAGCAGGTTGCTCGGAACCCTGTCCAACCTGACCTTGAATGTTTCTAGGGGTAGGCCATCTACCACCTTTCTGGGCAACCTGTTCCAGTGTTTCACCACCCTCATCGTAAAACATTTCTTCCTTATATCTAGTCTGAATCTACCCTCTTTTAGTTTAAAACCATTACCCCTTGTCCTATCACTACAGGCCCTGCTAAAAAGTCTGTCCCCATCATTCTTATAAGCCCCCTTTATGTATTGAAAGGCTGCTATAAGGTCTCCTGGGAGACTTCTCCAGGCTGAACTACCCCAACTCTCTCAGCCTGTCCTCATAGGAGAGGTGTTCCAGCCCTCTAGTCATTTTCATGGCCCTCCTCTGGACCCACTCCAACAGGTCCATGTCTGTCTTGTACTGAGGACTCCAGAGCTGGATGCAGTGCTCCAGGTGGGGTCCCATCGGAGCAGAGTAGAGGGGCAGAATCACCTCCCTCAACCTACTGGCCAAACCTTCTGGTGCAGCCCTGGATATGTTTGGTTTTCTGGGCTGTGAGTGCACATTTCCAGTCAATGTCTGTTTTTTTCATCCACCAGTACCCCCAAGTCATTCTTCTCAGGGCTGCTCTCAATCCCTTCATCTCCTAGCCTGTCAGGGGGTTGCCCTGACCCAGGCTCAGGACCTTGCACTTGGCCTTGTTGAACCTCACAAGGTTCACACAGGCCCACTTCTTGAGCTTGTCCAGGTCCCTCTGCGTGGCATCCCATCCCTCAGGCATGTTAACCACACCACTCAGCTTGGAGTTGTCTGCAAATTTGCTGAGGGTGCACTCGATCCCACTGTCTATGTTATTGATGAAGATATTAGACAGTGCTGGTCCCAATTTCTACTTTCTACTGAGTTGCCCACCTTGGCAACCTTAGCAGTGTTTCTTCATGCACAAGGTTTTGTGTGATTGTCTGGATTATGCTTGCTTTAAACCATAGCTGCCTGTGTGTGAGAGTAGATTCTCAGGGGCTGATGTATCTATCTACTTTGAAAACACAGGTACAATGAGTAAAGGAGTGACAAGTGTCTTTCCCTGGTATTCCAGGGTCATGTGCTATACCAGGTTCAGGACTGGCAAGGGGTATTCTTTTCACATAAAACAAGTGGAAGCTGGGAGGCATGGTGCAGTAATTTCTAAAGTGAGTTTGCTGATGGGCTCAAAGGACCTGTTGTAAAGCTATAGTCTTGCCATATGTCACCTTTACTGCAGGAATTTTGATACACACTTTGTTACTTTTAATTATTATTGCGAGAACTTAACTTGTTCAGTTGTAGTTCTTTACATTCAGTTTTACTTAGCCTTTAAATACATTTACATTGTATGTCCAGTTTCTAGTCTTCATTTTACTAATTTGAAATGCTCTCAAGTTATTTTGGTCTAGTTTTTATTTTTTTAAACTATAATAGCATGGTCAATTATGGCACAGAGTATTGTTAGCATCCTTAATAACTGAGTATGGCTTGCATTTTTTGTCTATTCCTGTTCTCTGGAATATTAAAAATATTTGTTTAGTAGTAAGTCTTTCCCATTTTTTAAATTGTAGCTTGTGTAGGTTAAGTTTGTAGAAACATTTTGTTACAAGAAACAGGGTCTTTGTCCTCAATTTTTACTGTGTTGTTGAAAGAAAAATAACTGTATCTGAAAAGAGGAAGCATCACTTAATAGATGGTATTCATAGAAGTAACAAAAAGAGCATTTAAGCTGAATGTTGCATTTTGAGCTGGGAAGGATCAATAAGCAATACTGAAGAGGTGAGTTTGAAAAATCCTTCCAAACACAAAGTATATAGCATCAGAGAAGGCACAGAAACTGAAATTCATTTCACAGATAGAGCAGAAAGTACTGGAAGAAGGCACAGAAAGGTGTAGGCATCATCTTTAGAAAAGTCAAATCAACTAGGCAAAAGTGGTTAGCATCAGCTCAGCATTCAGCTGACAAACAGGCACACCAAGTCCCATCTTTTTAGTATGACAGTGACTCAGTTGGCCTCTGGTTTGCACTCCTCCCTTTTGTACCAATCACATGTACACTACCTGAACAACTTGCTGATTTCTGCGAATCTGCAGAATCCCTGTGTCAGGGCTGGTCAGGAGCACATGACGTGTGAGGCCCAGCAGCAAGATGCTGGTGGTGGTGGTCCACTATGGAGGATGTCTCTTTTAGCAGGGTGCACGCAGAACAGAGCTTGGCAAGAAGGTTTATTCCCCAATAGCCTTACACCACAAATCCTCTCCTGTCACTTGATCTAGCTCACACATCATAAGCACACACACACACATGCACACACACATGCACTCAAGAACCCTTGACCACGTGGCTTACATGTATATACACATGTAATATCTGACCTGCCAAGTATGCCATTTTTGCCTTTCATCACATATCCTAGCATGTACCATTCTGAGTCAGTACTTTCAGCACTTGAGAAGCCTGGCTATGCAGAAATTTTATGTATATAATAGTGTTTGGCTTGTGATTAACTATTTCTATGAGTCACATATTTAGACTAAAAATTTCCAATGTTGTATCTCATCTGGTAAAAATAGTTAATGGGGGAAAAGTTGACCAAGAAAATACTGTGAGATTAAATTTTTGTTTTTCAATTAACTGATTTAGATGATTCTGTTATTGGAAATGAGATGTAAAACTACTGTAGAAGCCTTCTTGACAATATGTTTTTATTTAGTCTTATATTATTGATATAATAATGCCATGTTTTATATGCCTACTTAATACTTTTTACACTTCTCTGATAAGATTTCTGCCAAAGAGATATAAATATTTTTCTTTTATCACCTTTTATTCTGTATGGCAAAAGCAGTCCACGGCTACATCTAAGTTATTTCTGTTCTCTCTTGTCTTTCTTGAAAGTTTAGCGTTTAATGGGGAGGGGGCTAAAGAGACTTAATTTCCTATCTTTCCCCCATTAACCTTTTCTTCCATTCCCTTTTGACAGTGGTGCTGTTTGGCCTCCCAATCTAATATGTCTTGCCTTCAAAATATGAATGGTGTCAAAGAGAGGGGAAAACCAAGACTGAGGTGGCAGTGGGAGCTTAAGTATCTTTCCCAAACATTTCATACCTCTGACCAAAGAGATGAAATTTGACTCCATAACTTCCATGATTGTTAAAAAGTATTAACACTAAACAGCAAACCTCTTATGAACAATCCATGGTTCAGACGTTATTCACGCTGTTCAGGGTGTGTGGGCACACCTCTATATTTAAGTGGAACAGCACACAGAAAGTATGACAAAACTAACTCATTAAAAGAAACACAGTTTTTAATTTTTCTATATCTCGAACAATTTCCTGAGGAAGATTTCCCCTCACAATCAAAAGAAGTAAAGAGCATGGATTGTATTAGAATTTATGTATTCCTAAATTCCATTGCTGTTTGAAAAAATATAGCATTTAATAATATTTTTAGTTCTAATTTTTAAAATAAAAGTAACAGAAGGTTTTATTTTTCTCATTATATTAATACAGTTACATTAAAAATTTTGACAGTACGGTATCTAGGATTTCAATGGTGAGATCCGATCATTTGAATATCCTAATCTAAACTTACACTTTTCATCTTCCCCTTCAGACTGTTTAGCGCATACAACAGGATAAATGCATTCTCATAGTGGCTTTGTCTTATAGCAGCCCACAAATACTAGATAACCCTCATAAGAAATGTATAAACAAGTTGTTATGTATTATTATACAGCTTTGTAGATGAGTAAATATAGGCATGGGGAAGGAGTGAAATTGCTTTGCCACGTTTACACAGCGGGTCAGGGTAAGTCTCAGCAACACAACTGAAGGGTCCTTGGTCTTCAGCACATTACCTACTAATTTCTTCGTAAAAAAAGCCAGTGTTTCTTGAAGGAACTACTGTGCATGTTATTACTGTTTTATATCACTTCAATTCTGAGTGTGTCCAATGTATTGAATAATGAAATTAGGCTTATGAAGGATGGCTGAACCACAAAATGTCCCCTGGGGTGAGCTCACTTTTAATAGGGATCTTTTCTGGGAAAGGGGGGGGAAGTGAAAGAAAAGAGAGACCTCCTCTTTTTTTACAATCATTTTCCACAATAGAGCCAAGATCATCCTTTCCCCCCTCCCCCTTACCCCCCACCCATTTACCAGTATTTTTCTTGTGTGATTGAAAAGCCCTCAGTTTTGCTCAGGGGAAAAGCCTCATGCTGAGAAGTAAGAGATCCCAGTTGTACGCTTAATCAAAGTGGCATGCTCCACACTTTGTTTCTGAGTAATTTCCGTAGCAAACTCATGTGATCTGTATGTTTCGTTTGCATGAATCAAATCCAAAGTTTGAAACTGACTCAGTTGTTACTCCTGCTGACAGGCAAAGGAAAAGGTTTTTCTTGGGGGAGGCAGGGGGATGGTGTTCAACTCAATTCAGGTTGCTGAAAGGAAATGAAAAGGATGATTTGAAAACCACAAATACTGGGATGAAAGATTACAGATACTGAACAATAACTGTCCACAGTAAATTGTTGACTGGAGTATCTGTATTAGGTGATGTTTGTAGTCTCTACATGTCGGATGATGGAAAACACAGATTATGGCTGTGAAAGTAGAACAACAATGGAGTCTGACTCTTTGTTTCCTCTTTTCAAAGGCTTCCTCCCCCCCTTTTTTTTTTTTTTTTTTTTTTTTGTGATAAGGCCCAGGAAATTGTTAGCGACATGCTGGTGGGAACCTATGGAAAAGAATACACACTGTATCAATGGTGCAGTTCTTATCCCAAGAGCTGTGTTGGTGGGTGTGGGAATAGCGTGCTTTCAATGTGAGCTGTTGCAATGAGATAGCATTGAGAAACCAGGGCAGAGAACAGCACAGATTTAGTCTAGGGAACTAAGGGCTTTATCCAGCAGTAATGTGTGTAAGGACAGACAATGTAACACTATATTTAGTTTAACAACAAAGAACTGTAAAAGGATTTGATAGTAAGGGATTGGCAGAAAAGCTGAATGTATCTGCACAGTGCAGTAAGTATTTTTTTAAAAAGGTATTTAAGTGATACACTTACAACTTAAAAAGACAGTATTTAAAGTTACCTATAAAAGACATTATTTTAGAGTAGGGTCATTTAACAATAGTGAAGGCTTATTAAGTAAAGGGCTCAAGAGACAGCTAGTATTTTGTTGCAATATGGGAATAAGAAGCAAGAACAGGCACATGTGGAAAAGCAGGACTGACAGGTCTTTTTTACAAAGGTCTGTTTTCATTACTGTATTTGATTTCTGGATACAGTAATGGCCAACATCACTGGGAAATCACTGAAAAATATTCATCTCTATCTCCAATTCTGTATATGCCTATTTTGTTTTGATATTTAAATGGCAGCAAAGTCTGGCTGCCAGTTCAGCAACACACCACATAGTCGTTGAAGTCACTTGGGCTTAAAGTGAGCAAATGTCTTTATGAAGCCCATGCGGTAACAGGGTAAATATTGCTACAGTGTATGCATGCTGGTTGTCCTTCAGAAGGAAATAGCATTTCTGTTGTCTGTATAGCAACTGTCATGACCAATGAAACTTAAAACAAGCTTTGTAAATTCTCAGTATGCCACTACTGGCATATTAGGCCAAAGGTGTGAGTGATCAAATGATCACTCGTAGCAGTTCTGCTGTGGGAAAGATTACAGAGTAGGGAATTCCATATGGATCTGTCTTTTGCCCTTGTGACTGGAGACATGTCCCCCTTTTCTAGCACAGCAAAATATTCAGGTAAGACAAGTAAAAATCATTTAGGAATGTGGTCAACTTTTCATGTTTAATATTTGGTAGTTGCTTGACAGAACTTTGTGAAGATCCCAGCAAAGGCATCTCTGACTAAAAAAAGATCATATAAATGGATGCTTAGGTTAGAAGTATGTAGATCTTTGTTGCATAGTTGGTGAAAATTTCTATTGAATTGAGAAAGTTGTGTAGCTAACCTCCTCTGCAGTGTGTGGACCTATCTCTGAACTTAAAATACCAAATTGTATTTTATGGTTTTGTGAATTGCATGACTTCCATTAGGGAGTGAACAGAAGCATCTAAATCCATTGCAGTACTCTTAAATGGAAAGATGCCCTTAGGAATCCCTCCTGTTGTGTACAAAAGTACAATTATGTGGTTAACATTTTGAAATGTAAGTAAGTGAATAGCTGCCACTCCGTCTGTTCTTTTAGATTAATATTGTATAAAATGCTAGCCGCATTGTCAGTTTCCAGAACAGTGCGTTTTGCACTTCTCATGTTCCAGAGTAATAGGGCATCTTTCTAACCCCAAAATAGCCTATAGACATCTTCAGCCTGCTTGCTAGATACTTGAACATCATGTCATTTATCAAGTAAGATACTTAAAAACAAGAAATAGAAAGTTTCTGAAGGTCCATTCCAAACTTAAAAGACAAAGATCAGAAAATTTAAAAGGCAAATGTAATTAATAAAACAGGTTTTGCCTACATTTGCACAGCAAAATTGAAGTGAGAATATTAAGTTTTTCACATTATCTTGCATGCATTTTTTAAGATGCACCTCATAGAGACATTCTGTTAATTTCCAGTGAATAGACAGACTACATGATGTATGTCTACAATTCCATAGCTTCTTCTTGGACATTTACTGCTTGTCTGCAAGCAGCAGAGAGGCTAAATAAAATTAATGAGGGAAAATGTTTTTTGGATTGGGGGAAGGGAGGGTTAGAGGCAAGATTAGGGTGAGTAGAGACTTCTTAACAACATATTTTCATTTATTTCACTGTAATATCTTTTTTTTTTAACTGCATACACTTCAAAGATAATGCAAAATTGGAATTACGAATATTGCTGCTTTGTAGTGAATGTATTGCAAGATTCTTAAATAATTAAATTATGCAAGTTCTTAAAATGGAGTGTAATTAGCCATTAATGAGCAAAATCTGTTGCTGTGCAGAGTTGATATGCTCCATGCAGACTATCCTTAAGTTTTACAGGATTTGGTTCCATTTCTAAATACATATGTGTGGTAAAAATCAACTGTTGTATATCTTGTGAGATAATCACTAAATTAGCTAGTGAGTTACATAATGTATCATGTATTTAATTTTAGTATAATAAATTATATATTTGTCAATAACTCAGTTTTCTGCTTCTGTTTAATGAAAAGGTTGGTTTAGAAGCATGGTAAGGAAAGGTTTGATACTAACAGGGATTAATAAATTTAAAAATTATAGTCCTGGCACATGAAGATGGCAGTTTTTCACTCAAAAAGTCACAGTTCAAACTCATACTACACAAGATCTCCATGAAAGACATTGTCATCTAATGGCCATTGGATATACAAACAAATACATTATACTGCATCTTGTTCTTAGTGGGATAATTCTGAATATCAGAGGCTATTTTCTTAATTAGTACCAGCTTACCTTTTAAGTGTATAAGCATAAAGGTTAAGGAATGAATGGAAGATGATGCTCTGGGAGGAAGTCAAGGCAGATACACATTTGAGACACTGCAAAGAAATTTACATTTCTGCACTTGGACTAAATTCCCTAGTACTGAACTAAGCAGATGTCTCATTAGAATCAATGAAAAACTCCCACCCCTAAAAACCTTGCAGGATTAAGCCAACCAGTAATGGAAGCTTCTTTTGATTGTTTGTAAAAAACAATCCTTAATAAGCAGCAGCAAAATAGAAATAGGATCATAGACCATTTCATTAGGAAAACATGCATCTTCCTAATATTGGCACTTCTCCAAAAATACAGTTAATCTTAGTTAAGTAAATACCATTTGTTTAAAACTGCAGTTCTTTGCAAGAACTCTCCTGACCCTTTAGTGAAATACACAGTATGTACCACGAAAGTACAAATACTTCACACTTAGATGACTTTGATGTAATCATATGCTCTCTTTATAATGCCTTAGGTCATGACTAAATCTCAGTGATGCTGGGCAGAGAACGATGCTCGTGTTTCAGCAATCACCATTTATTCTTCCTACTTTATATTGAAATCGGTGTAGCATTAAGGGCTAGTGCACAGCAAATGTTCCTCATCAGAGGTAAAGCAGAAAAAAAAGTGTGATCTGTTTTCCTTTGCTCCTCTTTCCTGAAATACAGGAAATTAAATTTAAACATAAGACTTTTTTATTATTATTTGTTTGGTTGGTGTGGTTGGTTGTTTCTTTGTTTGAACTGTGAGGATGCTCAAACACGTGCGCAGGTTGTCCAGCGAGGTTCTAGAGTCTCTGTCCTTAGAGATGTTTGAAATCTTATTGGACATGGCCTTTTTATAGTTGACTCTGCCCTGAGCAGGATGGTACAGAGGCACCTTCCAACCTCAGCTATTCTCTGATTCTCCAGTTAGAATGAACATCTGTGAAAACAGTGGAAATAGAAGTGATTAAGAAGAATTTTATTTTATTTTGTTAAAAGTACTGGTCCACCTAAGAGATTGAACATTTCAAAATGCAAACATAAGTTCAGCTTTAGCAACAAAGAAGAGAGAATAATAACATTTCATCATTCCAAAATATCCTCAGTGGTGCATGCCCACCAGGCATGCTGCGACTGGTTCACTGACCTCAATATAAGTAGCCAAATGAGGAAAAATTCAAAAAGAAGATGAAGGAGATGAACATGGAAACTTCTACAGCAGAAGAAATTAAAATCTCCAAAATAGGTTTTAGACCAGATAGTAAAGACATTATTTGATATGTACAAATTGTGTACAGAATTATATGACTGGTTCAGGAAAGTTCAAGAATTTGCATAAATAGGAGATAAGCAATAGAACAAAAGGCTAAAAATACAGGTAAATGAAAGGATTGCTGTTTCAATCAATGAATAATTCACTTCAGAAAAGAGAGGCCTAGGATGCTAAGAGAGTTTTTGTCTTGTATTTTTCTGCAGTATTATTTAAATTACCAATAATAAGCACGTAGATATTGGGTGACAGTCAAAGCGAGGTCTGATTTGTGAGTATAGTCCTCAGTGTGTATTATGCTTCCTAACTTCCCTAACTTTCATAATCTTCTTCATGCAGGAACATTCCTGCTGTAAGAGGGGGTAATACAGTCTCCCTGTGCTAGAGGACCATTTATATTTGATTAAGATGTGCTACCAAGTGCATCCTTGCCCTAAGAATTTGGGATTTCATGTGAGGGATGAAAATATATGGTGTCCATATATTTGCTGGATAAATTTCTCCTTTGTACAGTGGAGATAAAACTGCTGTGCTGCTAGTTTTGCTTGTATTGTATTGTTGCTTCAAATATAGTCAAAGTCACACAGAATAACAAATGGAATTCTTTTTAATATGTTCTTGAAAATAATTATTGTTACTTAATCAATTAACAGTTTTAAAGCTTTTCCAGAGGCTCCAATGGAAGTCAGTGTAAAAATGCAAAGTATTATCATTCAAGTATTTAGTAATGATTGCAACTTAAGTAAAAAAAAATTTCAAACTCTTAGAAACTGGTAAATTAGCAATTTTCTTGGCAGTGTTTGCAAAACTCACACACTGTAAAATGACTTGTTTTTAAATTTATGTTAAACTGGTAGCAAAAATACATATGGTTACTTTTACTGCTGAAGATGTGCTGCTGTGTGTTGATCATCCTTTAGTGCATTTTGAATGATAGTTAGTCTGTGGGGACCAGTGAAGACCTCCAATTAATTATTACTGGAGAACATGAAATCATAAACAAAATTCCTTGTAATAAATTTTTAAAATGAGATTGCATGTTTTATTTACGGTACTGGTCCATTTTGGGGCTTTAAATCTATGAACGAAAACAAACATGCTTTTTATCAAACTGAAATAAAAAATATCAATAGTATTTCTTTCTTATCAAAGTAGGACACAATATATGAACTGGACTTCTAAATAACTGCAGGGAGAAAAGCAGGAGAAGAAGAAAAGATTTACTTTTCTCTAATTCATAGAAAATGATTGAGAATATATATAAATGATGTGGAAAACAGCAAAAGCTTCCAAGCATAGTGATGTTTATTAATCATTAAGGTAGTTGATATGATGGAATTATTTTATAGGAAGTGTTTATTAGAGACAGAGCTATTAACTAAGAACTCTCATAATTATCACATATATTTACAGCAGAAATTGGTTTTGGTTTAGACAGAAGAGCAGCAATGCTGAGGATATGCAGTAGGTTCAAATATGTCTGGAGACAAAATCCTGCTACAAACATACAGCTAAAGGTGCTTCTTGTCCCATAGGGATCATAGCTGAAACTACAAAATAAGGAAATATGATCAAATAATAAAATAACAGCTGACAATCACCCAAATCTTTCACTAGAGTCTTGTGTCTCTTTTTTTTATTCACACTCTCATTTGTCTTTTAGATCACAGATTGAATCCATCTGTCTGGAAAATGCAAAGCACACAATAGATATGCTGCAGTTTAATGGACAAATATTAATAGATGAGATTAAGGGCTTCTTTCATTGAAATGTGTGGAAATTGTATAGTCTGGGGTTTTTTCTTACCATTGAAAATCTCTTTCTGCCTTCCTACTACAAACAATATGCCTTCTTTCCCATGTTTCATCGAGACAATTTATTTCTCCCTTCACCCAATCAAGCTAGTTCACCTTCTTCTCAACTCTGACTCTAACCAATTGACCTGCACCTTCATAGAACATGGATATGTCAAAATGGTTTCTGGCTCTGGGAGTTGTGTGATAACACCATGATATCAAAATGTGTTTTAAGCAAAAAACTTTGAGTGATAAATGTCTACTGGAGCCTTCAGACATTTTGGAGAGCTTAATTCAAATGTATCTACAGGTCTTGCAACCTGGAAAGAGCTGGCCCAAGTGGACCCAGTAATTCTTCATCAAAGGACTATTTGGGCTTTTTTCCTAATGCCATCAATTTTTGCACTAGCCAGATAGACAGCTATGTCCATGACCTATTTTTCTGCCTCTCTCTTTATTCATATGGAATTATAAAGTTTTAGCATAGTGCCAGGGAATGCTGTGTCTCAGTTGAGTTTTCTTAAATTCTTAAGTTTCTTTAATCTCCCTGTGATATAATTCTGTCTAATTTGTATAATCCTTTCTTCCTCATTAGAAAAGACATCATCAAATCACTTCCCAACTTCCCATAACTATGTCCTAGGTGCCACCTTACTCTCATGGAGCCATGACTACCTGTTATGTATTTTAGTCTCTTAGTTCCTGGATCACAAAACAGTAGGAGAGCACAGTGCAGAAATGAAATTTTCTTGGCTCTCCCTGATGGTGGGATAAGCACTGCTGGAACGTCTCCCGTGAAATCATTACTGATCACTGCAAATCTCTTCCTTCTCCTCCAGCTCATGAATTTACTTTTTGTTCCAGTAATGAGAGAGGGGTGGGCTACATGCAACCTTATTACTATGGGGCTGCACCATGTCTGACAGTGGTCAACTCAGTCGTCCTTTTTCCTATTTGTTAAAGATACTTACATGTTTTAGTCTTAGACGATATTGTTCAGATCACAACGCTACTGGAATTTCAACACTGTCACTGTTATTTTTTCACAAAGTGCTATGAAAGTCCTTGAGAAAGTGCAACAAAAGTACTAATTCAGAATCTGAAGAGGGACTGCCAGACAAGCCCAGATTATCAACAACATTGAGACCTTTAATACACAGAAATTCAAATGTCCATTTAGGAAAAAAGCCAGTCACAATACTCTTATCTCTGGGCCTAAAATAAAATAAAAAAGTCCATTTAATGTGCAAAGAGGGATAGAACATATTATTAACTACTAATACATGCAGGAACAATATAACCTGTGGAAAAATAGATTATGCTAATGTATCAAGAAAAGCAAAACATTCTCACTTGCAGGTTTCCATACAGAACAATGCAGCACAGAGTTATCAGTCACTACTTAAGCATAGGGATACTGGTCACCATTTGCATGATAGTATATGGAAGGTTTTCCAAGACCTTGGGCAACACAAGATTCTTCCCCAAAGAAATTCCATTTTAAATCAATGCTAGGATTCCATGAGTGGTATAGAATAGTGGAAAGGGCCCAGTATAAGAGGAAGTGGTGATGAGCTCAAGCCTGAACATCATAACTAGGGTCATCTTACATAACTTTAATTGTCCAAAGGTTACTTGTCTCACACAAACTATTCTTCTGGGCTCCTTTTACAGCTGAGGGAGGGGTAATAGGCACCTACAGACAGGAAATACTTCCAACTGTGTTAGACAGCTACGTTAGGGATAAACCATCCACTAGGCGAATTTAGTCAACTGAATTAGAAAAGTAATATATCTATGTCTGAAGATATTTAAGGTGGTTATAGAAGGTGTACATACTCATATATTTATTTGAAAGTGACAGAAGAGATGTTTTGGATTCTTTATCCTTGAAGATTTTCAAAAGCTGAATGGATGAGTCCTGAGAAATCTGATTTAGTATTGAACTTAACCCTCCCTTGAGCAGGTGATTAGACTAGATGTCCTTCATAGGGCCTTCCTAACCTAAATAATTTTACAGTTCAATGAATTCCACTCTGGTGCTTAATTTCCATTCTTCTTTTGATAGTTATAAAATCTAAGAGCTAAGTAACAATACCTGCAGGCTGTCTTCTGTGCTATTGCTTTGAAAAGTTTAGAGTTACCCTATTCACAATGAATAATTGTTTTTGTTATTCTCTTGTATCATATCCATGTGTGCAGAATTCTGAGAAAGATGTCTGTGGAAAATAACTGAGATAGGGCCAGAAGGATTTGTGAGGGTAAACTTCACTTGCTGAATAATCTGCTCACCTTATACTCTAACAGTATTTTAACCAAATCTAGAAATTGGAAAGCTAATGCAAAATTTTCCAAAGATCTGTTAAGTAATACCATTCCTGTGGGATAAAAGCATTTTTGTTATAAATAGTGTTTCTACTTTTTATTATCTTGTTTTTGCAATGCATACCATCTCTTTTCTTTCTCTTTCCACTATTTTGAAATAATTCCCCTCATATGTTTCTTCTTCTTTATTCACTTTGTTGTGTATTTTTTCTTTTCCCCTTAGTTGATGTTTCTGTGACACTCACCTACAACAGCTTCCAAACTTGTCTCAACATTCACTTGGTGAATAACCTTTTTTGCTATCAGTTTATTATCATCCAAGGTCCACTACTGTAGTTTCACTTTGGTCTTCCTCCCTTTGCCCAGACTTCTTTTCCTATCCTTAAGGTATGTCCTTTCTCATTTTGAAGATAACATGGCAATAACTCACCTGCTCGCTTGTCCCTCTTAATCTAGTCGTCGTCTTTCTTTCTGATGTCTGCTGCTCAAAGTCTAAATAAATTATGTCTCTATTCTCACAAGCTCACAACAGAGTAAAACTGGCTGATACGTCAAGTTTTAAGTGTTTATTATTTTTAATGACTAATAAAGCTTGTAAGCATCCTAGTGATGAACTGGTGGTACTAAACATCATATGAGACTTGTCACGACTGAACCTTTCAGGTCAGCATTTTCTGATTTAGTAGTTGAAGATGAACCTTTGTGGATATAGCACTAATAAAACTCTACATGAACAAACAAATGTGCATAAGTAAGAATTATAATAGACACATCTGAGTTTCAATAAAGTAGTTTAGACCAGGCTGAGGAGTTGTACTACAGTGTTAGCATCTGAAGAGGGCTAATACACCGAGACGGGTACATAGCCTGTGCAGGAAACAACATAAGTGGTAGCCATGTGATGGACTTGCCACCAAGGCAGTCAGTCCCGCAGACCCTTTCAATGTCACAGAATAGTGGGCAGCTGAAACCACTCATTTTTATTATCATTCTCAGGGAGGCAAGTATCTACTCCTCACACTGTTATTAAACCTGTGTATTACAGAAGTATGTTTTCTCCTTCGCCACCCCTCAAATAGTTCGTTCAAGCCTAACCCTCTAGAGTTTTGCTAGTGAGAGTGAAGATGCTGTCAAGTCTGAAGTTCAGCAGTTTTGAAAAATGTCAGTGTAAGAAATCCACTTTCTCTTTATAAATTAAGTTTCTGGTATGTTTCCAAAAATTATATTCAAAATAATTAATACTAAAAATCTTTCACAACTAATTTAAAATGAATGTTTTCAGTTATGGTTTTGGATGGTGGGGGAAATAATAAGATGGAAAAAACATTCCTTTGTGGTAAGCATTTGTTTTATAAAAGTAAACAAATAAAATATTCCTGAAGTACTTAGCCATCAGTATTTGAAGGTCTGTGGCAGCATCTGAAAGACAAAAAAAAAGAAATAATTGATTAGTGGATTTTGTTTGATCTGCTTGGGGATCAAAGGGACAAATACTGTCTACAGGGATGAAAAGGTGGAGAACTGCTCTCCATACTGCCTCAGTTATCTGGTTATTCATATGCTCTTCCTGTATGTTAGAGCTGCCTGTACCTGACCTTCTGTCATACTTGAGGGGGGGGGGGGGAAATTAGGTATACTGTGCTGCAATTCTGAAAAGTTTCTTGTTAATCAGACATGAAAAATGTAATTTAAAGTCTGTAAGATGGACTACTGAATATTGTTTTTTGGTTTGTAAGCAGTATTGACTTTAATTGCCAATGACATAATTGTGACTCTAATTTTTTTGAAAAAATAATGCATGTGTTTAATTTCAAGCATGTGAATGATGACTAAATTTCGAAGCATTGCAATATTATAAAGTTATAAAGTACTGAAATTGAGTGAGGAATAATTGTAGCAATATCATCCCCTTCCCACATATGGAATGTCTAGGATTTGGTTTTGGGATGTCCTAATATGTCATAGCGAACTACACACCCATTTTATATACTGTGTGATGATACAACATTTATCTCTTCTGTTATCTCTGTAGATATGACTGTTTTGTTTTGGTGCATTCTTGTAGAAGGCATATTCACTAACTGATGCATTTCAGAATCTTTTCTTTTTTTTTTTTTTTTTTAAAGCAACTGATCCCTCAGGTCTGAATTGCTAATTAAGTTCACAGTTATGCGAATGCACATACACTACATTAGTATAAATCTGTGTATCTGTGTACCAAGTGGTGCTTTTACTATAACTTAACTCCATTTCTATTTAATTTATAAGTTACTGGGTACATTTTTTCACTTGGAATACAAAAAATGTGTAATTTAACTCAGTGCCTAAATATGACAGACATTTCTTTAGCTAATCCTCCTGAACATTAAAGTGTGAGGGCTATGTGAGGACTGACTGACTGGGCTCTGGAGGCCAACAGTAATCATATTTATATTTACCGACTGGAAAAGGGGAAACATAACCCCCATTTTTAAAAAGGGAAAAAAGGAAGACCCAGGGAACTACAGGCCGGTCAGTCTCACTTCCATTCCTGGCTAGATCATGGAGCAGACCCTCCTGAAGACTATGCTCAGGCACATGGAAAATAAGGAGGTGATTGGTGACAGCCAACACGGCTTCACTAAGGGCAAATCGTGCCTGACAAATTTGGTGGCCTTCTATGATGGGGTTACAGTGTTGGTGGATAAGAAAAGGGCAACTGACATCGTCTGCCTGGACTTGTGCAAGGCATTTGACACTGTCCTGCACGACATCCTTGTCTCTAAATTGGAGAGACAGGGATTCAATGGGTGGACCACTCGGTGGATAAGGAATTGGCTGGATGGCCGCACTCAAAGAGTTGTGGTCAACGGCTCAATGTCCAAGTGGAGAACAGTGACGAGTGGCGTTCCTCAGGGATCAGTACTGGGACTGGCACTGTTCAACATCTTTGTCGGCAACATGGACAGTGGGATCGAGTGCACCCTCAGCAAGTTTGCTGACGACACCAAGCTGTGTGGTGTGGTCGACATGCTGGAGGGAAAGGATGCCATCCAGAGGGACCTTGACAGGCTGGAGAGGTGGGCCTGTGCGAACAAGGCCAAGTGCGAGGTCCTGCACGTGGGTCGGTGCAATCCCAAGCATGACTGTAGGCTGGGCGAGGAATGAATTGAAAGCAGCCCTGAGGAGAAGGACTTGGGGGTATTGATTGATAAGAAGCTCAACATGAGCCGGCAGTGTGCGCTTGCAGCCCAGAAAGCCAACCGTGTCCTGGCTGCATCAAAAGAAGTGTGACCAGCAGGTGGAGGAAGGCGATCCTGCCCCTCTACTCGGCTCTTGTGAGACCCCACCTGGAGTACTGCATCCAGCTCTGGGGGCCCCAGTAGAGGAGAGACATGGAGCTGTTGGAGAGAGTCCAGAGGAGGGCCACGAAGCTGATCAGAGGGCTGGAGCACCTCTCCTATGAGGACAGGCTGAGAGAGTTGGGATTGTTCAGCCTGGTGAAAAGGTGGCTCTGGGGAGATCTAATTGCAGCTTACCAGTACCTGAAGGGGGCCTGCAGGAAAGCTGGTGAGGGACTGTTTATGAGGGAGTGTAGTGACAGGACAAGGGGTAATGGGTTTCAGCTGAAGGAGGGTCGATTTAGATTGGATGTTAGAAAGAAATTCTTTACTGTGAGGGTGGTGAGGCACTGGAACAGGTTGCCCAGAGAGGTTGTGGATGCCCCACCCCTGGAAGTGTTTAAGGCCAGGTTGGATGAGGCTTTGGGCAACATGGTCTAGTGGAGGGTGTCCCTGCCTGTAGCAGGTGGTTGGAACTAGATGATCTTTAAGGTCCCTTCCAACCCAAACCATTCTATGATTCTATGATTCTACGATATATTTATTTCCTCTAGGTGACAAAAGAATAGTATCTGTATGTGGGTCCTTGCCATCTTCATCTGTTTTGTCCTCATCTTTCCATATATGTGGGATCCATGGTCTAACTGAGGCCAGTGTGTGGCCGTCGCCATTGTCAAGAGGAATTTCATGTAATTCCTAACATGGCCTAGGAGATACTTCAAGAGAAACACATTAACTTAAATAAATGTTTCAGAAGATTAAAAGCACTTCCTGAACAGGATAGGGCAGACAAAGGATATGAGATTCATAACAGAAGATATTTCTGCCCCTCCCCCAGTTAGTCCTTGTGTTTGAAGGCATTTCACATTCTTGAGATGGAGGAAGAGGTAAAGGGAAAATGAACGCTGGTGTTAAGTACAAATCATATGTGATATTTATTCTGTAAAATCAGTGAGAATTTATTATATTTTTCTTTTGGAGATGGAGTTGGTCTGGAATTCAGACTCAAAAACCTACCATCTATTTAAACTATATTATTAATTTACTATTTACTAATGTTTTTAACATTAGAATTGCATTGTAAATAAAAAAGTTCACACCCATGTCCTGCAGCGGCTCCCATAGAAGTTAGTGGCAAAATTCTAATTAAATTCTAAAGACCAGTCTCATGCCCTGAATTAGTAGGTGACTTAGGTATATCAGATATTATGAATAATAGTATACATATCTATTTCCATGATTTTGTGATATGTCCCTTTGCTCAATAAAATGATTGAAGACACAATGAATGCATAAAACTGGAAAGAATTTCAAATTTAAGATTAAACAATAAGTAACAGCCACATTTCCTACAAAAGTTCCACTAAAAAATTCTATTTTTTTTTTTACTATTCTTAGCTTCCATGTTCTCTTTCTCCTTTTCTATTTAAAATAAAAAGTATTCTTCTAAATTCTTTTTATTAATGCTATTCTTCTGGTACTGGACAGAATACTTATAGGCCAGAGTTTCACGGGTCCAAGTTTATTTCTGATAGAATCTAAACTGCAACTTATTCTCTCCATTTGTAACTTGAGATGTTTATGTGCCACCACACAAGTCTCTGAAAGCTTTATACTGAAGGATCAAAAAGCTTTGGGTATCTGTGAATCACTAGTCTTTCTTAAAGTTCTTCAGTTACTATATACAACAAAAAGCTGAGTTTCCATATGTCATTGATTTTGATTGCCAGGAAATAGTTCTAGTCCTTCAAGTCACTATTTGATGAGAATTTTAAGTCACTAGTGGCACTGCTGTCAAAGGAAGTGTTATCACTTCCCATATCCATCGATCCCATCCTCATATTACCTTCTCCTTTACGTTAGCATAGCCTTTTTCTGTGACCCTAGGGTAAGCTATATAATGAAACAGAACTAATTTAAAATTATCCTCCTTTTTGGCAGAATGATTTTCTTAGAGTCATAGAATGGTTTGGGTTGGAAGGGACCTGAAAGATCATCTAGTCCACAACTCTTGCCAAAGCAGGGACATCTTTCACTACATCAGGTTGCTCAAAGCCTCATCCAACCTAAGCTTGAAGGCTTCCAGGGATGGGGCATCCACAACTTCTCCGGGCAATCTGTTCCAGTGCCTCACAGTAACGAATTTATTTCTTATATCTAGTCTGAATCTGCTTTCTTTTAGTTTAAAAACACCTCATCCTATCACTAGACTACCTGATAAAGAGTGCCTCCCCATCTTTTCTGTAGGCCTTTAAGTACTGGAAGTACTTTAAGTACTGGAAGGCTGCTATAAGGTCTCCTGGGAGACTTCTCCAGGCTGAACAACCCCAATTCTCTCAGACTATCCTCATAGGAGAGGTGTTCCACCCCTCTGCTCATTTTTGTGGCCCTCCTCTGGGCCAGTCCAACAGGTCCATGTCTTTCTTGCACTGAGGACACCAGAGCTGGATGCAGTACTCCAGGTGGGGTCTCACAGGAGCCAAGAATGCAGGCAGAATCATCTCCCTTGACCTGCTGGCAACACTTCTTTTGATGCAGACCAGCATACAGATGGCTTTCTGGACTGCGAGCACACATTGCCAGCTCATACTCAGTTTTTCATCCACCAACACCCCCAAGTCCTTCTCTGCAGGGCTGCTCTCAAAACATTCACCACCCAGTCTGTACTGATACTGGCGATTGCCCCAACCCAGGTGCAAGACCTTGCTCTTGGCCTTGTTGAACTTCATGGCTTTTACACAGGCCTACTTCTCAAGCCTGCCAAGGTCCCTGTGGATAGCATCCGTGCCCTCAATTGTATCAGCTGCACCAATCAGATTGGTCTTATCTGTAAACTTGCAGAGGATGCACTCAGTCCCACTGTTTATGTCATTAATAAAGCTATTGTACAGTATCAGTCCTGATACAGACCCCTGAGGGACACCAGTTGTTACTGAGCTCCATTTGGACATTGAGCCATTGACTGTGTACTCAGCCTAGAACAGGCTTGTGCTGGCACGCGGAGAGGGTGAAACAAAGCACAGACAAGCCACAGGTTGCGGAGGAGAGGAGACATTGCATATTTTCATGGCAGTGATGGAGTATAGCCTCAATTTGTGAAACTGATTTTCAAAGTGCAGCTTAATATGTTTCAGTTCTGAGCCTCAGCTCCAGGCTGTAGGAATGAAGGATTTACCCAGCTGTACTACAGCCATTTCATTTCTCTTCTGTGTCACACTGGTAACTTCAGAAGAAGGGAAAAAAATTGTACGCATTCCATGTGGTTTTATCCATGTGTTCACATGTACATGCACGAAGCATACTGCATTTTTATGTTTTGTTTCTTCATATATTTCTCAATAATAGTTTCTTTATTTTATTCTTCTTATACTGAAAACTCATGACAGCTGTTTTTGTCCTTTCATCTTATGTTTGGGATACTGTCTCCCTCACCTTTGACTTTTAAGTCTTCTATTTTTTTCATTAATTCCAAGTAATTCTAGTGTAGCTTCAAGTTTACCCATGCTGAAATAAAGACCTTCCCAAGCAAGATCATTACATTAGCCCCAGCATGACCATGGTACATATTTGTTTTAAAAAAGACATACTACAATTGTTCCTTTTAAAAATAACTAATTTCAAAGCCATTCACTTTCATTCTACAGCAAGGATTGCTTTGTAAGACATTACAGAACTCTTAACATTTTCGACAGTACCAAAAGGTAAGTAGAAGGAATTGGAAAGAGGTCAGTCAGCCATATATCGTATACAGATCCTATTATATCTGGAGAATCTTTATAAATGGAGTAAAATACAGTAAGGACAAATTATTCAAATTCAGCCTAATTAGGATTCCCAAAAACATGTAATCCTCACTCTTTATGGTACCTCACCACGTTACAGGTTGTTTTCATTTACAAGTCATTGGAAACACACTATTTATGCAGTTTAGTTTATATTTGCTCCATACTGTATGAGATCATGAGGGACACAAGAGAGGTTTGATGGTGGTCTGATTTCATCACAATGCCAGTCTTCTCTTTCAGAGTATTTTTGTAGTTACCCTCTTTCCTCTCTGATCAAAGATTTGAGACTTTGTGAAAATATTTGTTTATTCCTTCTTATACAAATCCTTGCTTGTTGAGCCATGAGCCAAAAAACTGCTCTTGACATGTGTTCTGCATAGGATCTGCTTATTGTGCATAGAAGCTGCCTGAACAGCTGTTCAATGCAGTTTGCCAGATCGCCTTGTAAAATTCCCTGGTAGCTGGAAATCAAGAGAAGTCCTAAGTGACCCTGGATCAGAACAGCCTTTACAGGTCTCATATAAATTTTACCTGTTTCTTCTGCTCATAGATAAGTAGAGTAATACATAAAGGTCTGGTCAGAAAGACTTACTAGTGTCTCTCATCATATGTAGATTTTTGCCAAATATTCTTCTTTTATTAATTCTTAGCTACTCCAAACTTCTAATACAGTGCTAGTAATCTATCTCTAATCTCTAAGTGCAGCTCTGCTGTTTTGTTCTCACAGAGGAACTGACTTACAAATTTCACTAGATTCATTGAAATGTGAATTTCAAGATGTACATGAGAGCACAAGTACTGATTCAAGGACAAAAGAAATATGCGGAAGAGTGTTGTTTCGTTTTTCCCATCCCTGAATTTACTACTGCATGGTTAGCTAAAAAAAAAAGAACATTAAGAAATTATGCTCTGCCCTCCTATTTTTTTTCCTAATATTTTATTTTTTATGGGAAATTTTCACTTGATTTTATTCCATGGCAACATTGTATAAAGCAAAGTTTCTGAAAGCTTTGGAGTTTTGTAAGTAAGTCCCTGTTTCACCATGCAACTAAAAAAGGTGTCAATCTTTATCTTCCAAGTAACCAATAGTACATGATATATGCTGTTTATTGTGTTTATGGAGGCCTGGTGTCACCATCATCACACTAATGCTCTGGAGACCAGAGGCCATGCCTTCCATGCCTTTCATAAAACTTTGAGATTCAGAATGAAAGTTGCAAAATAGGAAGCATTGTTTATTACTCTTAAAGTATACCTCAAATATTATGTAGTTCTTAGAACATACCAGGTGAACAATTGTGTCATCTGATGGGAACTAAGAGTCAGAGAAGCTGATTGGCTTACAAAGGAAACATTTAAGTTGTTGATTGTGTTACCTATACCTATAGCATCCAAAAATCATTTTCTTGTTTTTCATCTGTAACCAGTGATCCTGGCCCTTCATTGTGACTGAGAACAATTAAATAAAGCTCTCCCATTATATCTTTCTCTTTGCATTCTTCTGTCTCTCCTTGCTCTCTACATGTATTTCTATGGAAGTTTCATGGTTGGTATGACTGTAAAGTAGCCAAGAGCTTCAGAGACTTTGGCTCACAGAGCCAGAGTTATCACATCTGAGATTCATTGGCTTAACGTTTTTTTTTCTATGGACATCAAATACCTCATGTGAGTATTTGCATTGACCTAAACTCACATGTTAAATCCATGGTGGAGATAAAAAGCCACTGAAAAGAAAACTGCTCTTTCAGAATTTTACACAGCCACGTGACAGGCAGAAAAATGGCCCTTCAAGTACTGTGTGCAGTTTTGCGTGCCTCAATATAAGAATATGAAACTATTAGAGTGTGTCCAGAGGAAGATGACCAAGATGGCTGAGGTCAGTTAGTCTGTTCAGCTTGGTGAAGAGAAGGCTGAGGGGTGACCTCATCACAGTCTACAACTTGCTCAAGAGAGGCAATAGAGGGGGAGGTGCTGATCTCCTCTCTCTGGTGACCAGTGACAGGACACAAGGAAATGGTATGAAGCTGCATCAGGGGAAGTTCAGATTGGATTGTACCTTAGAAAAAAGTTCTTCACTGAGAGAGTGGTTGGTCACTGGAACAGGATCCCCAGGGAAGTGGTCACAGCACCAGGCCAGTCAGAGTTCAAGGAGTGTACAGATGACACTCTTAGTCATATGGTTTAATTTTAGGTAGTCCTGTAAAGAGCAAGGAGTTGGACTCAATGATCCTTATGGGTCCCTTCCAACTTGAGATATTTTATGATTCTATGGTGAAAAATAAGTAAATCCATCACAGAGAATCTTTGCAATCATTTGGTCCAAATCTACTTTTTCTAACTGAATGTTCTGCAAGCATTTTAATGTGGATTGATCACCTCCAGAGCGCTTCAATTCTTCTCTCATGTCCACCAGTAATGTCCACTTATCCTTCCAAAAATACCTTTGCTGTTGTTATATATCTAATTTCCACTGAATTAAGTGAGTTGATAGAGAAGAGCCATTGTTCAATGACATCTCTCTGCTAGGAATTAAAATCTGTTCAGTAAAACACATATTTTTTCTGGATGGGGCATAATTTACTATAAGGAGAACAAGATTTGAAGTACTTTTATTTAGGAGACAATCCCTTCTGTTGGGAAGTTTTATTTTTAATTTTCTTGCCTTCGCCTCCTCTCAACCTCTGAAAAGTTGAGTAACAGGCTTTAAATTTGGTCTCGGAAGATTTGAGTTGATGGAAAAAGGAGTTAACATGCGATGTGAAAACAATAAACCATCCAACTCCAGTAAAATATTGTAGGAAGGATTTGAAAAAAAATCATAGATAAATTATGATTTATTAGATTCAGGTAGCTGATATCTAGCTTTCCAAACCAAAATGGTTTTAGCCTAATATCCAGATAAAATTCAAATATTAGTAATGATAGAAAAGTATCAGAAAGTCAGAAGCAGCATGTTACATTTTAGTATTTACTGTGTTTTGAATGATATTTATTCTTGTGTTTTATTGTAATATTGTCTTTTATTATGCAAACCCATGAAACCCGCAAAACAATAAAGCACAGTCTTCACTGTTCTCTAATTAAGGACAAATATAGAACACTTCATCTAAAGTGGATGTTCATTACTCATAGCTGAGCTCTAAACTATTTGTCATTGGTCAGAAAAAAGTGTAGCTGCTCTGCACTCTTGACCCTTCAGCGGTAGCTTACTGCGTAAGTTGTTTATTCACTGAAAATATTTATGCAAAGGATAGGCGTATAATAGAGCCTGAACAGAAACTTTGTGATGGAATAAGGGTAAATCTCATTCTTTCTCAAGGTATTTGTGAAGTAAGAAAAACTCAGCTTTATTTCATACTTTCAACCAATCTACAGCTCTCCTTTGCCATCTTCCCTTCTAGTTTTTTTAAGCATGCAAACAGCACATATCACATTGGGTATTCCCAGCAAAGTCTTCATCATTTGTTGACTGTGTATGGATAGCCCTGATGATAAGCCTTTGCCAATACACAGGAGAATATTCTGTTTTATTTAAAATTCATGTACCATCTACTGAAGGTTGTTAAGCTCCACCCGTAAACTTTTAGGGTTTTTTTACAAACTTCAAACAAACATCACAATGAACTCCTTATTTCTGAGCCCTGTAGAAATCTCAGTAGGATACACAGGAATTTGCCTTTAATTAGATATTCTAATAGAAATGTCAGAAGGGCATGCAGCTACCTTAAAGCATAAGAGAAAATTAACAGTTTAACTACCATATTTTTCAACAACAGTCTCCTTTTTATGTTGAAAGACCATGTATATCAGACCACATCACCAGGAAAAGAAAGGAACTCCAATGTTACTCTCAGACAGAGTCAATTTAAAACAAACTTTTTCTTTAATACTTTTTTTCTGGGTTTAGGTTGAAGCTGTAACTTTGGGGATGTAGCAAGAGTGCTAATTACTACATATTAAACACAAAGTTCCAAATTACCTGTTTGTATTTTTAATAGTAACCCTTTTGAAGTGATATACCAGTAACGATCATACTAAAATGTGTATTTAAGTCAAATAATCTTGTACAGTTTAAAAATTAAATCAGCCTTTCTCCCATAGTCATTTCAAATTGCGTTTTTTTTTTTTAAGTAAGGAGAGAGGTCTTAAAAAGTACAAGAAAGATGTTTTGTCTCTTGTTTACATCTGTTCTGTATGAGGCCAGTTGAAATACTACCATTTCCACATTGTGAATAGCATATTACACTTTGAGAATTTCCATTTCTATAAAGGAACTTCTTGTGAAAGGAGATAGTGTTCAGTGTGAGGGCAGAGGACACTTTCATCCTCTATGGCGACACTGGTTTATTTCTCAGGGGCTACCATGGCATAGTTTCCATTAGTGGTTGCAGAGGATGATCATGTAATGTAGATAAAAATCCACAAGTAGTATTAATTTAATCTAATTTTAGGATGCTACAACATAGATATTTACATCTGAACAACACATTCTGATGCACTCTCTATTCTGTGGAGAAAAATAAGTCCTTTCAGGAGGTGATTAATTTCATCCAAAGGAACACTGCAAATAGGCAAAATGATTGTCGCTCTCTACAACTACCTGAAAGGAGATTGTAGTGAGGTGGGTGTCGGTCTCTTCTCCCAAGTAACAAGTGATAGGACAAAAGGAAGTGGCCTGAAGTTGTACCAGGGGAGGATTAGATTGGATATTAGGAGAAATTTCTTCACCAAAAGGGTTGTCAAGCATTGGAACAGGCTGCCCAGGGAAGTGGTTGAGTCATCATCTCTGGAGGTATTTAAAAGACATGTAGATGTGACACTTAGGGAAATGGTTTAGTGGTGGACTTGGCAGTGTTACATTTACAGTTGGACTTGATTATCTTAAGGGTCTTTTCCAACCTAAATGATTCTATGATCCACACCCTAGGAAGGCCTATTTCTCTCCATTGACTGTAGAGACAATCTAGATGCCTTAGCTCAGAAATGGACATGTGCAATATGGACATGTAAGCTTAGACGAGATGAATCCTAATTCAACTGAGAACCTCACTGTTTTGTCTAGAGCTACTGGGACTGACCTTCCATTGTTTTTCTCAAACAAGAGCTCCAGTTCCTGGTGCTATGTACTGAATGACTTTAGGAGAAAAAGTGTACAACAGGCAAGTGCAATGATTGCTACAAGACTGAATTACATGAAAGAAAGTGCTCTCTGATATGAGCAGATATCTCTCTGATATCTCTATGATATGAGCTCTGGAGTACTAATAGTAAAGGTTATGAAGATAAATGCAAGTAATGACAATCTACTGTATGATAATTTCTCTGAAATAACTGACTGTAGTGACTATAGTAACGATAACCAACCTATACACAGAGGTGTTTAAGGTCCTAGTCATGGTACAACCCATGATGGAAATGCAAAATAGTTTAATTTGCTCCTATTAGACATGCAGTATTTGTGGGCAGATAGAAGTATGTGTCATGCATCTTTACTCTCTTCTCCAGTGTTTTTAGCTAAAGTATAGTAAACAGAAGTACCATCTGGAATGAAGTCTGTTTCATCTACTGAATATCAGTAAGAGTGTCTGAATAGCTGCAACATTGTAAAATAACCCTTTGGTAATCTCTAATGGCAATTCTTGGTTCTCAGTAACTCCTATGAATTAGTGACACCACAATTCAGGCACCACAATAGTACTGCATTGCAGGTACACTGAAATGAATTGTGAATTGATACCAGATTTATTGATCTGGAGGTATAAATATAAACATCTATAGACAATTAAAGAATTAAATTCATTGGGCCTCTTTGTTTCTCTCTCTCTCTGTGTGTGTGTGTGTGTGCGCGCATAGAACAGATGAAACACACCTAAACCACTGAAAAGGATAGAAATACAGTGGGATGATCTTATCAGTCAGTTTCTTTAATGAGCATCCATTTCCAAAATACTGCCTTTGAAAGAACTGCAGCCTCACCACAAATCTTAGATCTAACTTACATCTGGCCCCTGACTTGGGCACAGAACTATCTTTTTGCAGGTGGTTGGGAAGAGAAAATGTGAAGATAGAATAAAAAAGTATAAAAAGTATGTTGGTTAAAGTTTAAATGGTGTATTTCAACATTTTCAACAAAGTACATATTTGACCATATTATACATTAGAAAGCCAAGCTGCTTTGTAAACACTTTTAGTCTCATGTAACTTCTTTACTGGTAATGAATCCTTTTAGCTCTTTCATACTGCTTAGTACATTCCACTACTCAGGTTGCCTAAAGCTGAGGTTCATTTCCTTGAAAGCATCTTCTTTTAAACCCATGCAACTTCAATAATTTCCTTTTAAAAAAAGCTGCTTCTGGCTATCTATAAAGTACAAGACTGAGTAAGGTTATCCTTATATACAACTTTTGTCATGTTCAAAAATTAATGAAAAGCTAAAAATACTTTTTCTTAAATTTTAAAACTTTTTTTTTAAAATGTACATGATAAAAATATGCAGCTAAGGACACTTTAAAGCAAAATGAGCACAACAGCTTAATTCTCAAATTATGTATTATTCTGAGACTCTAAAGAAACCTCTGAGTGGGTATCAGTTATATTTGCACCCATTTTCATTTGCTACCTTGCCATAGTTTTAATGTTAGCATCATATCCTAAGGTCAGTCTTCTACCTTTCTGCTAGTCTTTCAACTCTTTTTTCTCTCACTGTTTGATGTCATCTGGCAGAGAACATAGGGAAATACTCCTATGTTTGAGTAATTAAGCCAATCATGCACATATTCAGCACTTGTGTATTGATGGATATATTAAAGTGGGAAAATTTGGAAATACATTATGCTGCATAAAGCATCTGAATTTTGATGTTATCAAACTTCTATCACATTGTAAAGCCCAGGGAACTTTCATTGCCTAGGAAAAATGAGATATGTCTCTCAAGAATATTAGCAAATTACCCAGTTTGTTTTGTTTTGTTGTAGACTGAGTTTTATTTATACATCACAGTCCAATTTTCAGTCCAAGCTTCCGGCTTTTACATCTGTAATCCTATCTTATTTTTCCTGGCAATTTATTAGTAGCGTGAAATTGTGGACACAATTCTCTGTGGGTGAAAAATTGTACCTACTAAAGAGTAGGTTTGAGAATCAAGCTTCTATATGCATTGATTACTGTAGAGCACAATGTGGTGTAATAGGTGAGAATGAACGGTGGTTATAAAGATCAAGTCTATTGTAGGTACAAAAGCCTATTTTATGTACATTAAAGAGCCTTGATTATTTAAAGGCATTTGCGCTGTTGGTTATTTTACACAGGTTATTTACACTGTTGATTAAATTGCTTGCAAAGCAGTCAGATTTCCATACACAAGTAGTCTAACAGAAATATTATGCAGCCAGCAATTTGCCAGTTGTCTGTTGACAAAGATGGAGAGTAAGCCACTTACTACTGTTTTTATACAATGAATCATTTTTGTAAAAATGGAGCAGTCTAATGAAAATTCAAACGTATTGCTTTTCCCAATTCAAACAGAAATCCAAGCACCTTATATACTCTGCAAATAAGCCTCATTTGCCACAGTGTATCAACTAACAAGCAGTTTCAGTTCTACATGCAGATTTTAAATAAAATTCTCCAAATTTAAACAGGTAGTTTCATTTTACTTCTATAAACAGATACTTCCAAAATATTTAGACATCTGTATTTAATACTGTTTAAACAGTTTGTTCTAAAATGTAAATAGGTATCTCAGTGTTTGAGTTACCACCTGATGTCTTTCTCATTTAAGGGGAAAACATGAAAAAAATAATTGAGATAACTAGAGTTAGGAACAATGCTTACACAGCATGTCAGCATCTTTCATTGTGTCTTAATTGTTAGACTACTCAGAAGGGAACTGTGGGTAGACTGGCTGTGCAGGAGAGGTGAAATGTCTGGTCTCAGTGAAGTTGCTAGCTGCTTTGCTCAGGGTTTCACCAGGGGTTCTGTGCTCAGCTAAATAATCCAGAGCAGTGCCACTGTGGAAGAAGGTGTCTCAGAACTAGAAACAAGAGCATAAAAAGACTAACTTTACAGAAGGGTTCCTGCCCCTTTGCATGCCACAGCGCTTACCAGGGTACTGCATGTCAGACCTATCTATAGGACTGCACCCTGTTAATTTTCTCTTTTATAGCATTCTAGAAATTGATGCTTTATTGCCACTGCTGCCTCTATAGATGTCTAGGATCTTTTGAACATCTGGTATGCACTATTGCAGAACACTTTGGGTTGACTGTCTTCCCTGCTCATCACTGTCAGCACACCATGCCATTTCTACCTGTCTGTGTGGTGCGTGTCTGGTTTGTGGCATATACTACATACATCTGTTATATTGCATGTTTAGTTATTTGAATTATTACAAGCTGCAAGTGTTTTCTAATAGGTAAGTATTTATTCGTAAAATTACATTATCTGTTTTGCACTATATATTTAGAATGTAGTCCAGCTCTCTGTAAAGTTAATGGAAATTGGATCAGGTCCTGGTCATCAAAACTTTTTCATGTGCCAGTTGGCAGAAATATTAAAGATAATCAGATTTCAACCTTATTTATGTACTAGTGAATTTGAAAAATTTATAGTATATTAAGAAAATAAAGTTAGAAAGGAGTAGAAATTTCATGTTCAATTTAATCTACTTCCAAAAGAAAAAAATCTACCTGAAAAAAACTTGTGTACTCAAAATTATTATTTTTAAAATTTCTCTTTCCCAATGTGCTTTCTGTAGTTTACTGTATATTGTGAGAAATCATTCTTTTCTCTCAGTCCTACAAGGTCTTTCACACAGCATGAGAGAATACAGACTTTGAAAAGTGGTTATAGTATATATGAAACATGATTGCAAGCCTACAGAAATTGGCATAAGCATTCATAGATACTAATACTTGAAACTGCTTTTGAATCAGTAATGGGAATTGACTGGATTATCAATTGAATGTACCTTTTTTTTTTAAAAAAAAAAAAAAATAAAAAAGCTATATAGAACCAGCAGTTCATTTTAAATATAGGGAACTTGCTTCATCACATTCATGATACTACTGTAATCTTTGGCAAAATTTGCACTGACATAGAGCGAGCTGCATTTTCAACCAGCATATAAAGTATGTATTATATATATAAAATACATATAGTATATACAGTGTACAAATAGTGTGTACGTATATAGAGAGAGTATGTATTTGTCCTCAGAAAGATTAGCTCATGGGTAATTTTGATTTTAAGATCAATTAATAACTTGTAAGAAATAAAAGAATATCTACTGTCAAGGATATGCATTTCCACTCATAAAACCTTAGGCCTCCACAGAGTGATGGAGAATGAAATACACTCGCTAAGCAATGAAATTTCAGTTTAACACAGCATGTAAACAGAATTGCATTCCTGCCCAGCAAATCAGTTACACACATGCTGAAGTTAAGCAGATGCTCTAGTGTTTTGCTGAATCAAGGTTCATGTAAAGAATTACTGCTCTGGATGAATAACAAGTTGTTTCTTGGCAAGGATTGAATTGCAGGTCAACTATCTGCAAACTTAGAGACTCTTTTTAAAAAGAAATTAGGTCACTGTGTTTTTTTGTGAGAAAGAGTAGAGGTGTGGTCTTTTGTTTTAGAAAAAAATAATAGATACTCTTCTGTTTTCAAACACATTACATACTGATTGGTTGTTGCTGTTCACTGTAGACAATGCTATTGGTCAAGCCAAGGTATACAGTCTTCTTTCTATTTATGTATTTAATATATATATAATATAATATTCATTATAGCATTCTTTTATCTAACTTCATATATATTAGCATAAAATATCAGAAATTAAAAATTATATCTGGAGTCTTGTAATCATAACTGGAACTGTGAAGAAACACATTATGAACTGTATGCCTTACTGGAAGAAATGTATAATAATAGCTGCTGCATATGCAGAGAGGAAATGAACTTGAGAATTGTCATGAAGAGACTGTGGCCATGTGCTCAGATTGACTTTTCATTTTTCAGAAGACAAGGGTCAAGGAAGTTGTGCATTCATGATTTATTACCAGGATTTTTCAGATCCTGCCCCCTGAAAGACCATGTGGTTTTTTGACCACACTAAATCTACCTTTTAGAGACACTTACATACCTTTTGTTCATTTTGTGGATAATGGGTAGTGTGTGTAATTGAAAGATTCAAAGCTGGTTTACTCTGTGCTGTTCTGTGTATATGTGTAACCCTATTTCAGAAGGTTGCATGGTTTATGTATTATTGAATTTTAGTCCCAGAAACAGCATTAAAATGGCTTAAAGAGGAAAAAAAATATGCTTGAAATAGTTTAAAAGAGAATTTTGGAAAATGTAAATAATCAGCCTTTATTCCTTTTTATAAAATCCCACAAAATTACTCTGGCTTGTGCTTTCAAGGTCAAATCAGGAGTAAAAAAGTTTTCTGAAATTTATGTATTCTAGTATAATTATTTTTCAATTATTCTCTTTCATTTTTAGAAGTAAGATTATTCTTGCTCATTTCTTGTTCTTGGATTTTGTAAAGCAGCAGCAAACCATATAATGTACTGTGTATTTTTGAGAGAGAAGTATCATTATTCCAGCTTGAGAATATTTATCACTGTACTATTGAAGATGTCCATTTTCCACCAACCCAGTAGGTGTGTGTGTCTTTCAATTAACTTTACCTAAGCTACTAGCAATAAGGATAGAATATTACAATTAAAATTTGAAGTCTGTGTCAATGTTTGTAGTAATTTGTGCACAAAAATGAGCAGGGTGAGAGATCCTGGATGTCTAGGTATATTCATGCAATGTGTATGACTGTACAAACATCTGTAATGGTAGTGCTCCTTTATTGTCCCTAAATACAAAGCTGTCTTTTAACAGAAACAAGAAATAGGTATTATATCTCTGTCCTTGAGATTGCAGGTCAACATGGTACTGTCTTTGACATGCAAGCCAGTTTGTGGCCTTCACAGTGGGTTGCTACAGCCGTTCGAAGGACAGTGACACAAGCATGGACTACTGAAATGAGGCAGGCTAAAACTAACCTATTTTGCAGGTTTATTTTTAATCCAGGTCACATCTGAGATTGATTAATCCATCTATCTCTATGTGTTTGAATCTATATAAGAGGAAGCATGTATGTGTTTGTATTTTATAATATATGTTAGTACCTATATGAATAGCTCTATGTTAGAAGATAAGCACTATCAGCTTCCATAGAAATATTCAGAATGGAAAAGGCCTTAGCATCTCTGGAAAGAGTTTAGACCCTACAAGATTTGTCTTGTATGTCTAATATAAAAAAATGCTCTGAAAATTTTCTAGTAACATTAGTGATTTTTAAGGCAATACATTGTAGTAATTTTTAACATATCACTTGGCTAGTAGAATCCCTCTGTGGATCATAATGAAAATTAATTATTTTATAAATCCCCCAAACTAACATAAATCATCTGCCAGAAGAAAATGGCTTTTACATTAACAATTTGTGCTTTGCAACAGCATAGAAATGTATATGAACAGTGTTGCTTTCAATGTATCTGTTGCTTATTTGCTTTGATACTGTGGTAGGAACATTTCAGTAGAGTCTATAGAAAAAAGTCTCATTTGTAGCTGCCTAAGAAACACTTAATTTACTTTTTAATGAAGTTCATTACTTAAGACTTTGTATGATACAGTATTGCTGGGAGCTGGAACCTGACCCCACTTTGCCTTTTCTTTCTTCACATATTTGCTTTTATCATGTCAGTTTTACTCAAGTGACACTGAAATATGGAGATTTTTTCCATTTTTTTTTTTTTTTTTCTTTTCAGAAGGGGCTTATCAGTTGCAAGGCCTAGATTGTGAATGTGAGCTTTGATGTTAACAGCCCCAGTGCCTTTCTTTTTTATTTGGGGCATTAAGTTCAATTACATATTCACAGTATCTGCTCAGTGCTTTTGCTAGAATTTTTCAATAATTAAAATAAGCGTGCTTTTTTCCAGTACTCTTTCCTCAGTGTTTCAACTTTAGTAGAGCTGTGACTCAGACCAAATCCTGCTCTTTCTATCAACATCACTGATTTCAAATCTCTGTATTGGCATTTACAGGCTAGCGTAGCATGTTTCAAAAGCAGCAATTGAAGAAGTTGCCTGAAACACATCAGCCAAAAGAATGTTTACTGTCTTTTGTTTTCTGCTGAATAAAATAATACAGTGATAAAGAAGTGCAATTTAAAAATTCTTGCTCCATGAAAAATATTTTAAGTTCAGTCTAATGTTTATTGTCCAGTGTAATGAGAAGCAAGCTATAAGTTTTTCAGTGTTTCAAAGCTGTTGTGCTTTATGTGAAAAACAAAAGTTGCTTCATATGTTTTAAGAGATGGGGGAAAAAAACATCATCAAAATCATTTTAACTGAATGGCCACATTTAAGTCCAGATTTTAAAACTGCATTTGTCTACTGAAGCTTTTAATAGGGTTTTTGTGATCCATTCACAGAGTTCCCTTAACATGATAAGACAGCTATTTTAAAAAGAAATTTCAAAGCAGATGGAAGAGCTGTGTGAGTCGGGAGATACTCTGTTTCTACTTCAAGCTCTCCAAGCAAACTCAAAGCCTAGCCAGTTTGCCTCCAAAGTCCCCAGCTGGGAAAATAAGATCTTGAAAAAAATTATGTCTCCTGTTGTTATAGCCAGACAGATATTTTTTAAACTTAGAAAAGATTATCAAGTTTCATTTAAATCCTTCAGGAAGATAAAAAGAACACAGGGAAAAAGGAAAAATAGTCTCAGGAAAAGCAAAGAAACAGAGATGGCACTTCCACTGAAGGGTAGTGGTGCTCGTAGAATAGTCACCAGAGTCTGAAACACAAGATTTTCTAAAATTACTGTTGTTGTTGCTGCTGGCAATGGGCTTGACCTTTATTTGCTCATATTTTTCCATGCTATATCTTTACAAATCTTTTCCAACCTTCACTACTTCCTCTAGACTTTTGAAAATCACTATGTTTCTGGCTTTTGTGTATGATAAACCTTTTCAACCACATCTAATTTTAAAATGTGTTTGATTTTACATGTCCCAGGCCAAGAGTCAGTCACACTTCCATTAAATAGTACCATGCTCAATAAATAGTGCTTTTGCAATCACTAGAAGTACTCTACTGTTGACAGGGTAGAAGAATCTGACCATAAATGAACAGGGTTAGAATATGCAGAGACGCTGAAAGATGCATGAGTTAGGACTGTACTGAGAAAAATTAGAGATGAGTCAGAAGTGGAACATTCCAGTGACACCCACTATGCCCAGTTTCAATGAGTCAGTCAGAACGAGTACCTGAACATGAATTCCGTGTTTTGTCTTGGTTTTGAAAAAAAACAAAATCCTGCTGATGAGGTTTCACAAAGCCAAACCCCTGACTTGCTCAGGTTATTTTCCATGAAAAAACTATAATGTGGAAACTACTGTTATATCTAGCCTAAGCAGGTGAATATACAATTCTAACTAGTGAGTTAGGAAGCCAGGCATGCAACACAGAAGTGAAAATATTTTGAAAAGATGAAATAATAAATTCATCAACGTCTTCATTGAAAAGCAGTGGTTTTGTCACTACAGAACAAGTGCTTTTCAGCTCATATACCGTGAATTAATCTGAGGACCCATCCTATGATATTGTATGAGTCCTCCCCATGCCTTTAAAGTGATTGTTTTAAGTAAGTTGTTTTAAGTTCTACAGAAATTTCATCTCACCTCGGATCAGTAGTTCTAAATTTTGAGGGAGTACAGGGAGTTGAAATTATCTTGGCAGGAGAGTACAAAGAAAGTGCTGTTTGGCTTATATCCCAAGGATGTGCAGTGGCATCAACAGGGAAGGATGCAATGACAACGGCTTTTAGGACATCAAAAGTGTCAGCATCAGAAACAGCCGCAGCATGAGCAGAGTATGCTGATGGTGCTTCTTTCTTGCTCTGCCATTAGAAAGTTGACATGTGCCAACAGTTATCACAAACTGGAATCCAAATTACCATAGTTATTTCCAAGCCTAAGTTTCAGGAAAGAGTTGCCCAGTATTGACAGAGACTAGAACACATCTTTCTGGTTACTAGGTCAGAGCCTCAGACATCCTGGATCAATGCAACAGCAGGGACTCCAGTGGAATGACATCAGTTAATGCCAGCTAGAGATCTGACCCTGTGCTGTATGATCACCTAGTCTAATGCCCTCTAAAGACACAAACTAGGTCCTCTTCCAGCCATAATTAGAGAATAGCATAGTATCAGCTAAAGAGTTAAATCTAAGTCTCTGCCTTAAATATAAGGCTTCAAGCTATGAAAGGCAGAGAGGAAAAGGTATGCAGTTGGCTACTATCTTCCAGGATGAGAGCTAAAATAGATAGGGAGCATCCTCTTCCTGTGGAAAGTTGTGTAAAAAAGTGGTAACTGTCTTGGTTTTTTGTTTTGTTTTGGTTTGGTTTTTTTGTTTGGAAAAAAAAATCCCTAAAATCTTGAGGGTGGTTGCAATTAAAAAATAATTTTTATTTGCTAAACATTACTTAGCTGTTCCCTGAAGAGTCATGAGAAAATTGTCTTCAATTAATGATTTTGCAAAAAAATTTAATGCTATTCTTTTTGCTATTTTAAAAAAAGTTTGATTAAATATTTCTCACCAGTCACTTTTATGACTACCCTTAAACTACAAGATGCTTAGGTAAATAAGCATGTTGTGAGACAACCAAGATACTGCAGTTTAACTAGGTATCCCACAGTAGACTGCATACTTTAACTTGCAGTAAAGAAAAACCAGGTAATATGCTTTAGCTCTTTAACTCTTAGTAAATGCACTCAGCAAGGCAAACACCTACATCTCTGAGACTCAGGTCTCTTTTGCATGTAAGTGCTATCACCAGTGAAATTACTTTTGTGATTAGACTGATTCTCTTCAGTGATCTGCATAGGCTGTGGAAGAAGTCAGTGCACAAAACTCTTCATATATATTTAGTTTCCTCATGCAGTCAACTATGTATGTTGATAGATTGGCTCCAATTAAGCCAGTGGAACTTAAATAAGAAAACACAGCATTGCAAAAATATAAAGTAACATTTTGGAAATAGGAAGATCTGCAATTCTGTGATGACACTACTCAGATAAGAAGTTTCTTAGTAAGGAAGATCTTTTTCCATTACTAGGATTATATTCTTTCTACCAGACCCAAATATCCAAGATTTTTGTCACAGGTGAAGGATGAAGTGATCAAACAGCTAAAATCAGCACCCTGTTGGGTGACAGATCTGCCTGTTATAAAGTGGCTTTTGCAATAACCTGTAATGTAGTCAGTGGTTGTAGACAAAGTTTTAAAATCAACAGGCTTATGTGAAACCCTCGAATATCAGCAAAGTCAAAATATTTTTATAATCCTTCTAAATGTCATTGTCATACACTTTGGATGGCTAATAAGAATTATTCTGACACCGTGAACTCTTTTGGTAAAAATATATATGTAGTATCAGTGTATATTAATTTTGGGCCAGAACTGATAGCTGAAGATGCATTTAATATGTATTGGCAATATTTGTGACAAATTCTTGTTACTGGTATCTCAGTTCTTGGATGTTTTTTTGGTTTCTTCACATATGCACACATGTGTGCCCATACACACACACACTGGAAGTTCAGGTATTACCTGTATCAAATATTATCTTGGCCTACTGGTGAACATATTTAGTATAAATTCTTTCCCCCCCCAGGTTTCCTCCCTTCAAATAGAGAAATAAATAAATAAATATCCCTATAGTCAAAAAGTTGGTAGGCCAGTTTGTGATTATATTTTGTCAAATACCTGTAAGATTAGCACAATACTAAGTAAGTGATAAGTAAATTTTTTATTTGGACTGGTGGGCTCCATTTTAAGCCACTTGTAATTAAAAAATTTAAGCATTTCTAAATCTTTCTGCAGAGGTTAGCTGCAAAGCTGTCATTATGAGAGTAATGAGTGGTTTTGCATCATTCAATGCCCCTCCAATCTTACCTATTAGTAACTCAGAAGAAAAGAGAAAGGACATATAATAAACCTTAGGCTTATGTTCAAGTCTGTGCCCAATAAAAGTCTTTCAGTATTTAAAAGAAAATGCAAGAATAATAGAGGAATAAAACAAAAGTGGATTGTAGTGCAGCAGCACATCTCAAAAACCTTGCTCAGTCACTTTAATAAAGTTCAGCACAGGTTCAATACGAAGGGTTCCCTTGCCCTTGCCCAGGTGAATTAGCCTTTCACATGGGTTCGGAGAGTGGGAAGGGAGCAGGGTAGTTAGCGCATAACAGCAGGAAAAATATATGAAAGATCCTATTCATAAGCAATGGTGATTGGAGAGAGTGAGACTTTAATGTTCAATGGGGTTTTGGTTCAGAATTCAAGAGAAAATTCTAACCGTGTCCAGACATATGTTGTAACCTGGGCACTTTTTTGGAACTGCAGTAAATTGATGCAGAAACTGAAGTCACTCATCACTAATGCAATTATAGAAGATTTAACTTGAGGGGTGATATATTTGGATAGTCTTTATATCATTTTATCATCTAGTTTTATTTTTTTCTTTTATTTCCACAAGGAATACTGTACATGCAGACAGTCCCACTTAGAAAAAAGTAAAGAAATCATGCCTGGCTGACCTTTTTCTTACCTACTCTAAAGACATAAGAATTTGACGCAAATATCACATTTGCACTAACCAAATCAACACTAAATGCTCTGTGAAGTGGATTGAATGTGTTTTTGTAGCTGAATACAGCTTTCTTTGAGTTTCTTTTTGGGGCACATTGCCTTTGGCTAGACTAAGCACAAGTCTTGATGTTTGCCAGCGTATTTTGTGATTCTGAAGTTCCCTCTGAACACACTGTCTAGTCTGTCCACTTCTAAGCAAACAGAAAATAAAAAACCGGGACACACTACATTAAAACCATGAATGTAGCCCACCTCTGAAACATAGCAAAGTTTGCATGGAGTTGGCTGCGGCAATAGCCTTTCTGTGATGTTTGGAATATGAATGTGAGTTTAACAAGATAACTATTTTACTTCCTAAAAAAATGGGTAATAGTAACTGACCTTACACAAAAAATCTCTAATGCCATTTTAGCCTGGACCTGACCTTAGAGACACTGGTACTTTGCAATTACATTCTCACTACATTACACTGATTAGTCTAGTGCTGCATTGGAAGCGCTATTCAAGAACTAGTTAGAGTAACAGGAAGGTACACACTGAACAGCATTCCTCTGAGTAGTGGTGACCCCCGTGTATGTCTGTCCAGGCTGTCAACATTTCTGATTGTCTTTCAGACCAAAAACCAGCCATGTAGGAGGGTCAAACATGAATGAAGAAAAATACCCTGGAGAGCTGTGCTTCTAAATGGATGTGCTGTGCACCTGCATAGATTTGCTACATGTGATACAGGAAAGTTTGACATCCCAACCAGTGCTGAGGGCAGGGCATGGGGAGGAGGAGAGGAATTTATCAGATGTGGCTCTTTCTCAATCAGCATAAATCTATGCCTGAATTTTTTTATCTAACAGTCTCCTTTAGTAAGTATGTAAGATTTCTAATAAAGTGAGACCAAATATGTACACTTGGGTGTTAGCTGTCAAAGTGCACTGATTCCCTTCATGTATAATTCGAGTATAATTTTGTGGGTCAACTGATGCCAATAGTTGTACCAACACAATTGGTCTTAGATTGTTGCCTTAGTAATACCAGCGTCATGGTTCATTATAATGGACTTATCCTTATTAACGACATTTGTCTTTTATTTTCAAGCAGACTGAAAATTAGTGAAACCATAATTCTGTGGTAAGCCCACCAGATATTGCTAAAAAGTTATTATTTAGGATAGGACTGTATTTTTGGTAGCCAAGAGTAATTAAGTAGGTACCTGTCTGTGTTGGTTTTTCAACACACTTTTACAGGCTAGAAGTACCTCACAGAAACAAAGAGGAAACCTTTGGTTACATATTCACAGACAACCCAACCTACTCCATATTTCCAAAATGTGCAAAGTGCTTTACAAATACCTGTGTGTGTGTATATATATATATATATATATATATATATATATATATAAAGCTTCCTGATAACTGAAGTCAGTGCTTTAGCTCAGTCCTTTAGGCTGGAATCCTGGCATTATATAAAATGCCATATAGACAGACATAAAATGTAGCCAATACTCATATCCTGGGCAGCAGGTCTCCTGACAGTAGTTTGTTCATGAGCAAATGATTCCTGGAAGCCAAAAATATGTAGATCAGCTGCCCTGTAAAACTCTATTTATGCCAACCAGATCTTTAAATAACCAAAACTCTACACGTCACTTGGAAATAATGACCTGTCATCAGGAGGTAGCCGGATCACAGCAGCAGGAGCATCAAGCATGAGGGCAATCCCAATGAGTTTGTTGTTGTGGATTGGGTTTTTTTAACAGAAAAGGGAAAACTACACAGTTATAAAAGTGAGGTGAAGGCTACAACAGCCTTTCTCTTGCAAGCAGTAAGATGCCAACAGCTTACCAGTAGCGCTATCCCAGCCCACCCCCCAGTCCACAGCCAATACTGCTTATGAGTTACAATGCTTAAAAGCTTCTGCCCACCCAGAACAGCAGATGCATGAGAACTGAAATGTTTGAGAATAATAGTATTGGCTGTTAGCATTCACAGAATTATTATTTTCTCTTTCCAGTAAATTAAAGAGCATTGTGCTTTGGGAAATCTGGTTTGCCCAAGAATGGTGTTGTGGTGGTTTTGTACTGGTTGCGTAAGAGTGATTTAATTATAGCAATTTGCACTCACAGTCTTTTCGGCACTGTAGTAAACACTGAAATGATACATCTTACTTGGAAGCTTAAGACTTTCTAAGGCATATAAAGAGCAATCATATATTACTGCTCCCCTTATTCACCAACCAGGAATCTGTCAGATGAGCCACAGAAAAAGTATAGGTGGCTGTTTCAGATGGATCTTTGTCCACACTTCTGTGTTCACAGGCAAGACTTTTTTTAATATAGGCAACACTGTGCATGGAGTTGTCTAATAGCATCAGGACCAGCAGCGCTTTGTACCCACAAGGTCAAAAAGTATGTGTGGCTACTGCGTGCATCTCTGCACCTTGTCATTTAGCTCACAGTAGTTGCAATTTATGCATCATGTTTGCACATCAATGAAGGTGTCTCTACTATTTTTAGGAGATACATTGGACATAGTCAGGTGAACAGGCTGATGAGATCATCATATACAATTCTATATCTCTCTGTACTAAAATACACAATCTAGGTGCAATGAACCTGGGTAAGATGCAATATGGTTGTTTTGATCAAAGTGAGGTTTTAAAATGCACCTTCTCAGATCATGTTTCTGTTGTTGTCTTCAATGGATGAATGAAATCTTGAACCACATCTTTAACCCATGCTGATATGATAATATCTTAAAATTTACATCACTGTTTGTCATCAACAAAAATGACATTTTTTTCGCTGCTCTGGCACCTGTCCAGTTAGGAAAATACAAGCCTAATGTTATGTTTTATAACACTGTAAATGCTACTAGCATCATTACTCACAGAACCATTCATTTCACATGTTAACCCCAATCAAATTCTCATATTTTAACAATTACTATGGGTCACTAACAATCGATGAGTATTGTGATTTTCATTATGAAAAGCTAAGCACAAATATTTTTAGATTAATTGGATTCTAGAATGATAAACACATTAAGGATTAATATTATGTGGTACCAGTTACATTGTGATTTCCTGCACAAAGAATGTTACATTTTCATAAAGTGTCATATTTATCAAAAGATGAGGCTAAACAATTCAGAAATGTGTACATTGCTAACAGGGTATAGAAGAACCTACTTATGAAATGATTGAAATGGAGCAAATGATGAGGATTCAGAATATTCTGACTGACACATGGATTGTGTTTCACATTTCCTTAGAGGCATTAGCATTAATAGACAAAGTTGGGAAATTATTTATATTGTTCAGAAGTTATGGTTTATCTCCTAGTGATCCAAAACAGAGATTAACTTTCATTGTCTTTCTTACTCAAAGACAAGAAGACTAATAGAGGAGTAACTTGCTAGTCAGTGACTAACACCAATACTGTTTTGTAAGTATTTACACATATACATATGTTTGACATTCATGTAGCTGAATATGATCAAGGATTAATTCATTCAAAATTTTCCTTTTTTTTTGGGGGGGGGCGGGTGGCAGGGGGAGATGATTGACTTACGTTATTTGTTCACCTCAGAAGGATTACAGTACTATCGCCAATTCACAGAAGAGTGACGTGATACTTGATAGAATATTATACTAGGAGGTAGGCTGGAGCACAGGGTTACCTAAAATTACTTGAGAAAGCCTGTAGTTAAATAATTAGTTAGCATGACATAGCATTCCAGTTTAATACATGCTGTGTTTCTGTGGATAACCCTTTTGTGTGTTAGTTCAAGTTGAGAGAGCTTTATTCAGAGCTGGTTTTGTTCCTAGTCCTTTCGAAGAGGATATGTACTGAATACTTCGTCAATGACTGAGTCCTGCAGCTCATTTGTTGAAAATATAAAAAGACAAAGCATCTGCATTACATCAAGATATACATACAATCTTTATTAATGGGAGTACGGCCATTTGAACTTGAATGTAGGGTGAAACGGGGACTCTGATGGAGCAATATGGAATTGGACAATAGTCACAGAATTACAGAGCTCTTAGAGACCAGAAGAAATCTTAATCCCACTCACTGAACTTGAGTGGATATCCACATTTGTTACTTGCCTAGCCTTTTCTTAAAAACATTTGGACAAGAATGATTCTACCCTGTCACTTGTCACCCGTTCCAGCATTACACAGCCCTGATTGATAGCTATTTTTACATGCAGTTCCATTAATATAACAAGGAACCATGGACTCAAAAATGTGTTTGAAACAGCAAGGCAAGTTGTGGAGTCTCAAACAATTCTAAGAAAAACATATTTCTTATAGTCAGCTACTTCTTGGGTCCTAATGAAAGTGCCTGGACAGCAGCAGCAGTTTTTCCCTTCAGTTTACCCAGTATAAAGGAAATGGAGTCATGAGGAAGCAAATTAGTTGTACTGTAATTCTTGGATTGAAATTTGATAAGCAAATTTATAGCTTATCTTTTTTTTGCTTTTTTTTTTGTTTTTTTCCATAGAATTACTATCTTTTCAGTTTGTTTTATGGAGATAGAATTCATAACATTTGTTTTTTAAAAAGGTGCAAGATTTTCCACCTTAAAGTGTATTGTATTTTCTTACTTATCCAAATGGAGATCTAACTAGGTTTCTAACTGCTTAGAATTTTTATTTTTTATTTTTTTATTTTAAAGTTTGGGGTTTCTTCCCCAAAGTGATCTTCTTAATCACATACTGGACACTTCTACCATGTCTCCAACTTTCTTTGTGTAGCTCAGGTATCCTAAAATATCCAAGTTATATTAGGTTAGATTAGCACCTAAAATGTACTCAACAAGAGAAGTTTTATGGAAAACTGTGAAAGACTATCATCTCAAGCATTATCCCATTTGCCCCAAATACTGTATGTGGTACAACAAGTTCAGATTTGGCTTTCTGGTTAAAAACAATTTTTAAAAAAAAGAAAAAAATAGTGGTTTTTTATAAATTAAAAGCATATGTGAGATTTCTTAATAAAAGCAGATTTTTGTGAATTATTTTAATTCCATCAAAGCCTGTATTTTTTTACTATAACAAAAGTTTTATAAGAACTTGTTTTGAACCATTCACAGTTAATGTTACCATGAACTACTATTGAAAGAATATCTAGGAAGATATAGCAGCAAGTGTCCTATCCATTACCTCAACTGCAAATTTTTGTAGGCAGTAATGCTTGTTAAGTGGAGCAATGGGAATGATGGGTCTGCAGACTCAAGGGGGTTAATGTTGACAATGAGCAATTATTGTTTTTGACAAGAATACCAAAGGGTTTCAAGATGACTCTTCTAACTGAAAGCAGATTATGACTTCAGTTTTATTACTAACTGTCAAGCATAGCTGTCAAGCATATAAAAGTGTGATATAAAGGAAGATCATTTTATTATAGTAAGAGACAAAGCAGAGATCGAATTATGACCTTTTTTGTGGGTTTTTTTTCAGTTACCCACAGGAAGAAGGAGGCAGAGTCCTCATCATCTTAAAAAGGGAAATGGGGGGAGAAAACATCCGGGAGAGGACACTTTCCTACAGATAAAAAAACTGACAGCAAAAAGCACAATATGATTTTAATGAAGTCAGCATATGTGGATGTCTGTGGATACTGGTGTGTGACTTCCGTATCTTTCTTGTAGATATAATGTAATAGTATGGGGGTGGGACATTGCCCCTCAACAACCTTCCAGGGAGCAGTTTTCTAACTGACTGATAATCAGAGCTACAAGTGATTTTTTTTGTTTGGTCTTTAGCTGGGATATTTTCCCCTCTGACCTTTTGATATGTGTTGTAATCTTGATCTTAGAGATGCTGGTTTTTGTCAGAGCTATTATTCAGACCACACTTCTCTGATGAAAGACAAAAAATACTTAAAAGAGGCAGTTCCACCTCTCTTTTGTTTTATGTGTGGCTGTGACAATAACTGGTAAATTTTGTTTCTGCTGAGAAGTAACAACCTTCTCTCTTGACCAAGGCTCAAATGTCTCTTTGGCTCCTTATTTCTCACATTCACTGAAACACCAAAGGCGGTTCTGATGAAAACACTCGAACTGAAATAACCCAGAACTTCATGAAGGTTTGAATCTAGAATCAAATTTCTGACCTTAGCTGTGGAATGGAGGGCAAGTAGAATCCCTTGTTAAAACAGTTTTTGCAGATATTACAAGGCAAAGACAGAGTTTGCTGCTTTGCTACTTGCTCAACTTATCTTTACATGGAAGGGAAGTCATCTGCACTCTTCTGTGGGTAAATCTGACAAGCTAAAAGATACAGGAACTCAAGGACATAGACAACAACATAAAAGAGTGTTAGAACTTATTTGAATGGATAAAATGATTAAATTTGTTGTGCCAGAGATTGTGCTGACACCTTTAAATTCTGTTCCATTACTCTGCTGGAGGTCCCAAATCTGTTCTGGTTTTTGTTGTTGTTGTTGTTGTTGTTGTTTGGGGTTTTTTTCTTTTTTTTTTCTTTTCTGAAAAAAAAAATGAAAAAAACCCCCAGTCTATTAAAAATCCTTTCACATAATTATTGTTTTTTCTGACATTTAAAGAAGCATTTCCAAATTATGGAAAATAAAACTAAATTGACAAAGCAAGCTGAGAAAACAAAGATGGTGTCTCATAGGCACAAACATTTATACTGAATTTGAGTTTTTCAAAATTGTGAGAGTTAATATAATGCGTACTGAAGATGCCAGACTCTCCATGAATACTCTTTGGAGAAAATCAAGGCATTTTCACATTGATTGAATTTATGATGAACACAGAGCAGGTATATTGTGGTAAAGAGCAACATGCCTAAAATTTATTGATTTACGGCTATTATTTTCAGATAATTCTTTCATCTACAGATGCATAGTACCTCAGACTTGCACTTTCCTCAATTGCTCTTTCAGATATGTTATGTAGGAACTGATTATAGCAGGATCCTTAAAACCAAAATATAGACCTGTTTGTTCAGTGTAGGCCCAGAAGAGCTAGGCGGATCTGCAGAGCCAATTTCTCCTCATTTATCCGGAGTCATAAGGTCAGTTCAGCTTCTGCCACAAGTTACAGCAACACTGGATAACTCTCATTAGGACTGTTACAGTAGTCTCTGAGAGACCTCTATCTCCCAGAAACTGTAGCTGGTGAGAACATAAATGGAACCAGTTCCTCCACAGTTCCTACCAGATTCAAAAGGTTCAATGTGAGAGGAATGCCAGGAGGTGCATTGCCTGATATTACTGAGATTATATTTGAAAGCATTTATGAGCTGTGCAAGAAAATCTGCTTCTATAACACTGTCAGCTAATAAACTATGTTCCTTGCATGCTGATTTCTACACCTAGTCCTTCCTTGCAAAGGATGCTCAGTGCTGTCCTCTTACAACCTTTGCCTCATCTTCAGTTTGCTTATCCTTCTTCTCTGGTAGCTCAATGAAAGTATACTATGCGGTCTGAAATGTGTAGAATAACCATATTTTCAACTGCCAGACTATGTTTAAAAATCCAGTTCAGAAGTGTTCAACATTTTTTAGAGGGTTACATGGTTTCCAAACAGGAAAGACAGAGGTAAGAAGCTGTCTGCTGCTCATCAATTTGCAATGAAGAAAAGTGTTCTGGGCTTTCAGTATGGAAGATGGTCGGATATCTTTAGTGCTTCCTAGATGCTGTAGTGATGATTTTGCAAGTCTCAAAGCCATCAGTGATCAGCTGCTTGGAAGTTTCTGGTTGGAACATAAAACTTAAATAATATTTTTAAGTTTTTCCATCTCTTGCCATGTGGATCACATTCTTGCTATGCAGAACAGGCTTCAGATGTCTCAGTGTCATCTTTCTTGTATTTTTAGGACTCTGCAGAGGGCTGTCAACAGGCTTCAATTGTGCACAGAGGAAAACAGCAAGGACTAGACTGAGGGGATTCAGAAGAGTATGGTCTTACATTAGATGAAGGCAGAGTCATGGGACGGTCTGTCTCTACCTCACGCAGGTAACTGGAGGAAGAATGAATTTTTGCTGCACTTCCTGGGTAAGATGACATATTTTATTCAGTGGTTGGATAGTGAAAGGTATGTAAGGCGCTCAGATCAGGCAGGCTCTGGAGACTCTTATTATAGGTGATTCTGAATTCCTGATTATGTTAAAGGTCCTTTCAAGAAGGCACCCCACTTGGTAAAACTAAATGGAAGACATTCCCCAGCTCTGAACTCTGTGGTCTTTTTTACCTTTGCCCAATAGTACACTTCATGAAAAAGTGGTAGAATATTAGATAAATTCCTTTGATTTTGATACAATAACTATTTCCTGTCTCTTTCTCTCAGCATACATCCATGTGCATGTGTGCACGCACACACACAGACACACACATACATATATCTGTCTATATATAATCTACAGCGGAAGCTCAAGTATAGGGGAAATTCTGGGAATAATTAAGAAAAGGATACTGCATGCTCCAGCAGACGGAATACATCTTTTTCATTTAAAGCAGTTTTTTTTTTTTTCTTTACCACCAACTTGCTGCAATTAGGAGGTTGTTGGAGAGATATCAATTGAGATTTGAGAACTGTTTTCTGGAAATGTTTTAAATTAAAATCTAATTGGTAGCTTTCTTTGATAACTATTTTATTGTTGGGTGCAGCTAAATGGAAATCAACCACAAAGGGAACTCAATTTTGTTTGTCATTAATTTTAACTTGATTTCACAAATGATTTACATATACGATATTTTCCCTATTTGTTCTGCACCGTTCTTGAACTCCTGTTAGCAGCATTTAGACTGACATAGTGTTATTTCCCCATTTATTGATATTACTTTAAAATACTCTGCATTACCTCAAGTATGGGTATCAGCAAAATGGTGAAGAAGCAGTAAATGGACCAAAATGAAACTTCTGCAGTTTATGAAAAACTGTGGAATTAGTGGCCCTGAGGACCAAATTTCATTGTCTTTCTCTAAGACATGTTTGAGTGTTGTGGTCAAAGGAAAGTATACCTACACTACAAATATATTACCATTAAAAAAGCAAAATTTTGAAAAGATCAAATTACATAGTAACCATGTAAAAAGTCAAGGTTCAGAAACACAGTCAAGTTATCCCAGTTAAACATGTTACCAGGACAACATCAACTGAACCATGGCCATGCATGATCACTAAGCAAATTTTAAGGTGAGCTAATTCAACATCCCATATAAAAAAAGGTGAAAGATACCTGTAAATAAGTATTGGAAAGATTAATGAATAATTTTATGGAGGGAAGATGGGGTACAAGAATCACAGCAGAGATCTAATTTTACTAACAATGCCAAATAACTTGGGCATGCAGGACCCAAGCCAAAGCACACTTGACCGTGTCCAATTGACTTTGGACCATGCCCATGGAATGTAAGGGAAAACAGCCATTTGGGGAGGCCAAAATCCTTACAAGGAAGACATATTTGATATTTGCCTGGAATTAATTAAGACTGTCATTAGTACCGAAGGCAGGTATAGAAGGATTTGCTCATTGTGGAAACATAAATATTGAAAGCTTTTTCTCTTGAAAATTGAGTTAACAGGCAAAAGTACAATAGGGGTTTCTTTGAGTGTTTTCAGCTGACATACAGTTCTACTTAGCAGCAAAGAGGAGGATAACTTCTTGCTAAATCGCTATATAGGAGCCTAGCATCTCCCCTTTTCTGATTGATTTAGGAGTAAAGTGGAGTTCACTTAATGGGGCATGACAACTGCAGAGATGTACCTTTCCCATGAGTCTGTAAGCAGAATCACACTACTGCTGGCCAGGACACTCCACCAATACAGGAAAGTTGGCAGGAAGCTGAGATGACAATGTGCATTTTCTTAAGTAACAAAACAGCTGCACCTACACTGCCTTAGTTTTGCGTATGGTGCTGCCCAAAAGTCTGTTTATAGTTGTAGTTTGGCTCCTGCTGTCATAAACTTCTGGCTCTGCAAGACATTCATTCATGTTAGGTTGTCTTCCTGCTTTATTTTGGTTATTTGCATTGTGGTTCCACTCCAAAAAGCGTTTATATAAAAAGGCAATCTTCTCTCTTAGAGATGTGCCCCGCAAGTGCTTTAAGTCAAAGATGTTACTGACTTTGGTGACTCAGATATTTCTCAAATTCTTTTTAACTGTGGTTGCACTGCAAAGGGAGACTTGATTTATATGTCTTCTATACATCATCAGTATACCAGGCTCATGTAGAAGAAATTGAGGCTAAAAGTCGACCATGAAACCTCTCTTTTTCTTTTTTTAATACTGATAGTAATGTATAAGAGACAAGTGGTTTGAAAATAAAGTCTTTTCACTTCTAAAATAAGGAGCTATAATTTGGAAATTGCTGTGAGACTGTAACTATGAACTACAGTCATATGGTTTTTATACTTCTCAGATGGAAATTACACATATCAATGTTGCCTTGCATTGACTTTAAAAATATTTGTCTTTTACGAAATATTTTTTCAGGATGTTTAATTAAATTGAAATGGATTTCCTCCAAAAAAGGGATTCCTTTGATAGTTTTATAAATTCCTCACTGTGAACTTCAGAATTAGGAAGACCTCAAGAGCTTTGAGATTGCCATTTAAATGGCTTTTTTCACATGACTTCTTGCTAATTTTGCCTGTGCTTAGGAAGCATTTTGCCAATATTTCTTGATATCTATCTTTGCTCATTCAGTGTCTCTTTTGCCGTTGTACAGATATAATCACAGGTTAGAAAGGCAGTGTTTGATCAAAAGGGTGACTCTGTCAATGAATACCCAGGTTCTTCTCATTACTTTCTGAACGGAGGCTCTTTGCTCCCAGGAGGATGTGATAAGCATTTGTCTGTAAGTTTTCTTGTGGAAAGGTACCACTTAAGTGAGAAAAACTGGGGCTCAGGCTTGCCTTTGGCGTAGGAAACTATATAGCAGAGAACAGGCCACCGGAGAGGTGCCCATTCCCAGGAGGTTCTCCCTGAGATTTCTGTGTGCAGACTGCTTTGCAGCTATTGCTATGGTGTGAAGTGTTAGACCTCTCAGACTACTATGGCCAGAGTATAAAGAATCCTGGAAATGTTCAGAAATGCAGAGAACCTGATAGGAAATAAATGTGTCTTTAACTAAAGAGTATAATAAACAGTTTGATCAGCAATGAGAAAGAGAAGGCATTTCTAAACAAGACAATTTCTAAACATTTGAAAAGGTTAAAAAAAAATCAGGCATTGGGCAACTTTGGCCATCTGAGATCTATTCTAGAAATATGAGTAAGGTTCTTTAAGATGTCAGATTCTGTACAGGTGACAGCTCTGTATTTTTGCAGAAACTTTGGAAAGGGGTAGAATGGACTCATCTTTGCAGAGCTTTATGACTGAAAGCTTTTTAGAAAGAGGGGAAAGTGATCACCGGGCCCCACAAATCCCTCTGTGTGAGGGACAAAGTCTCCATGGCAGAACTCTGCCCGGGGCTGGTAAGTAATCACAGGTGTTTGAGATCTCAGATTGTTTCTGTCCTCCTCATAGCGCCATCTTTGTAAAATCGGTTCAGGCCTGGAGTCACTCTCAGCTGGGCGTCAGCTTGCTATCATACTTACTTCCACCAGGGTGTGCCAACTAAACAGACTGCATTCTGTTGCATAGGGATACAACACAGTGTTGGAGTGTATAAAAAAATACAGTTAATCCTGGCTGCTTTTTGGCTCATTCCATTTATGAAAGCATATTTTAAGGGCGGTAAAATAATATTGAACATGCACACAACAGAAAAAAAAAAAAAAATCTGTATCCAGAGTATTTTTAAGTAAAGGGTTTTAAAAAAATCAGTGCAGACATGCTGGCTTTTTACCTCCTCTTGTTTTAACCTATGACTGATTCATCAGTTGAAGTGTAAAGAAACAGATCTTCTTATGGTAATTGATTCTCAGGGGCTATTAGTATAAACGTAAATGCTCAACATAGATGGTACGTAGGTGGGTGTTAGAGAGAAAACATGAATTGTCAGCAATATAAGGCAGTCTGTTCATACCATAGGGTGAGGAAGTGAAGAATGTTAGAAATCAGAGACTCAGAAATACCTCCCAGAGTGCAGTCTCCCATTGTGAGTAATTATAAGAAACATACTGTGCAAGAGTCGATTCTGGTCCTTCAGTGCAACAGGCAAAACACTTACTTGAAAATAACAGAGATTTCAGGTGAGATTTGCAAAAGAACTTACAAGAGTTAAACACCTGGCTGCCACTGACCTTCTATAGGAAGCGTGCACCTAAATTTTTAGGTATTCCTGAAAACTGTTGGAACTTGATATTCTTCTATAGCCCTGGACTAGAATATACATTTTTCTTCAAAGCAACTGGAATTTTTTAAACCACAGAAAATAAGAGAACAGCATATAGTAAAAGCCCAAGATAATATTCTAGTTGACCTAGCTCATCAAAAATTGTAAGATTAACTCCAAAATATTGGAAGAAATAATAAAACCTGTTGGTTCTTGCCTTCTTTGGTTTTGAATCCTTACAGTTTATGCTTTCCATCTTTTCTTTGGAAGTCTAAGAGTGTAAAACATACTTTCTGTTTTTAACAAAGATTAAGATTTTCATATCATCACATGACTCCAGAAATCAGATCTTCCAGGGAAACAACAAATAAATTTTAAGAGCTGTGATAAAATTAGGAGACTAAATCATACTGTATTTATAATTCCCCTAAACAGTCTGGAGAATATAATCTGCATTATGAAGAATATGCTGTGTGTATGAACTTTTCCCTTGTGCTGCATCTGTCTTGATGGTGACTGCAGGAGGATGCTCTGACATGCTGCTGTCACCACTGTCCAGTGTGAATGTTGCATGTGCATCCTGACATAGGCCATACCAGAATGATCGTGGTCAGCCCCTGTGCTAGGGAATAAGAGGTGAAAACAATCTTTTAAAACTCTTCCCCACCTTGCATACAATTCAAAGTCCTCTTCAGAAAGGCCCTCAGGCAAAACTCCTAGGCAGTACAGGATCAAACCTGTACTTAGTAGGAGATGTTTTACTTCCTTATTAATTGTGAAATGTTAGTTCCCAGCAGCAAGCACATTCTAGTATGCTGCTTTTTTATGAAGATGTGAGAACCACAAGGAGTCTGGGATTCTAAATTCCTTTCAGATCCTTTATATAAAAAAAAAAAAATTCCAGATGTCATACAAAACATTTAAAGAACTTTATTTGAAAAACATTTTCTTTCTAAATGGGAGTTTATGCAGAATACAATTAAACATGTTTTTCTAACTAAACACACTAGTTTGTATCTTGTGGCAGGGAAAAATAAATACGTAAAAATAAAAACAATCTGAGACTCAAAGAAGTTAATCATGTTGTGACAGCTTGATTCAGATTCCCCAATGAAAGGACAAGCAGCTTCTCCTGCTGTAATCCCAGACTCCTAGATCTGCCCTCAGGACCAAGGTCTTCAAACTGAAGCCTCAGTCCTGCCTTTGGTAGAGAATACATCTCAATCTTCTTAAATTCTGCAACTAGTAATGAGCTAATCCAGGGAATTACAGCTGTGAATGTACCAAGAGAAAATTTTTATATGTGTCCAATAAATTCAAATTGCAGCTTTGAACAATGATTTTGGTGTATTTAGTTGCAGTCATGTTATGCTTTCCTGACTTTTTGAGACAGGTGCCTTTCTGAAACCAGTCTACCTGAAGGCCCTTTTTCCCATCTTTTAAAGACAGTTACTCTGTTTGCCTTCTCCAGTCCTGTGGGACTCCCCCCCAGCCTTTCCGTATTCTTGAAAATTATCATTTCTGGTTCAGAGATTGCCTCGGCTCACTTTAGAAGAACTTTAAGGTGAATTTTCTATCAGGCTCTGCTGGCTGAAATGCATCTAACTCATCTAAACACACTTTAACTCACGCTTTTCCCATTGCAGACTCTACACATCTCCCTCTATTAAAATGAAAAATCTTGGCTTTGCAGCTAACCTTTTTGATGAAGAATTAATTAAAAAGGACAGAAAAAACCTTTATTCTATGACACCTACTTTTCTTCCTTTTTTTCTGTTAAGTAATGGATGATTCCTTTTTTCTTTCCTCATTTGTCATGGATTAACTTTTTTTTCCTTATTACCTTTTATTTGTTTTGATACTGATAAGTCATTTTGTACTTCAACTTTTTTGATCTAAACCTCACATGTCAGTCTGTTTCTTTATACACATCTTTAGCCATCACTGTTTCCATTTTGTTAGTCTTTATTTTCTTTTGACTTACACTGTAGAGATCCTGAAGCTTCAATATTGCTTTGTCACATTTCCTCTTTTTCTCCTCCATTGAGCCAGATGGCTACTGTGCCTTTAATATTTAATGTCATAACCACCACTTTCTCTGAAGTCCTATTTTCCATAACATTTCTTCACAAAAGACTATCTACCAGATCCCTGAGATGGTCTATCTTTTTTTAAAAAAAAAAAAAAAAAAAATCTTGCTGTCCTACTCCTGTTATTTTTGTTACCCTTTTTTCTTGCATATCATGAACCCTTTTGGTTTACTGTCACATCCATCTTCACATTTTTGACCAGTCACGCCTCACTAGTTAGAATCAAGTCTAAATTGTTGTTTCTCTGGAATGTTTCTCCACCTTCTGAAACACGTCAATAGTACATGCCAAAATGAACTGCTTCTGCCTTGCTATTTTGACACAGATACTTGTGTAATTACTCCCTTTTGCCTTCTCCATTACCATGGTTCTTTCTGTTCAAATAAGTGATTTTAATCTCCTTCAGATTAAGTAGTTCACGCTCATCATGAAATTGTGCCTGTCCTTTTCCTGTTTTATCTTTTCTTTCTCATTCCAGGACTACAGAAAAAGTGTACTAATTCTTGGCATATACTGAAATTCTAGATCAGTATTGTCACCTGTGATGTGTTCATCTCTGATACACCAGTTAAGTATCCATTTCACTATGCTATAAGGTTTCAGTTTATTCTCTATTACTTTTGGCTTTTGTGTATAAGCATAACAGATATTTGTCAGGTAGTCCTGTTACTTCATTTTGTCTCTCTTGTGATTCACACTTCCCTCTAGGACTCAGTGATAGATGGACTTTTACCACCAGCTTATTTCAAGCCTTGTTTAAAAAGTTCCTAACTAGATTAATAGGTCAATGCCTTCGGATGAATTCCCTGAATTGTCACAGCAGACAGTTTGTGGAACACTGCTGTTGTTGAAGGTAAAGCCCTGGCATCAATATAATCTCTGCCTCAATGTATTCATCTCTTTCCCTGCTTATACTAATGGTCAGTTCTGGTAATCACTGGAAGAACCAAAGATTTTATAAACACAGATAAATTTAATCTGTTTAGGTTCAACTGTGCATAGCAGCTCAAAAACAGCACCATACTGATGTGGAGAGGAAGCATGGAATGGAGAGGGGAACAGCAACTTCTTAAGCAAGCTCAATAAAAAAGATTTATAAAGCAACCTTCAATAGTGCTTCAAGAGGTAGGTATTGCCATTCTTAAACTCTTCCTGTGATGATAGCTGAAGATACATAAATGTAATGTAGTGGAAAATGCAGTGTAAATGCTCTTTCCAGCTGCCAGGGGTAATGGATAATGTCTTATACTAGGCCATACCCAGAAAACACACAGATAGTAGCTTTTGGGTACACCAGAATAGGAGGATCTTTCTTTTCTTTTGTTTTCAGCTATAGTGGCGAGTACATTTCTATAAGCATTTATAGTTTCACTTTTTGTTACAGCTTGTTCTCACATTAAAAACTTTCATGTAATAGTGTTACCTCTGGGTCATCTGGTATATCGTGACAATAACAGAGACATACACTGGGAAGCTTCTGTTGAGGCTGTTATGTTGATTGGATTCAAATTTTGAAAGATTGCTTGATCTCTTCCAGTGTAAGGCTGGATGCAGCTGGCATTTTTTCAATCTACAGAGAAACAAACTGAATTTACAGATGACCGTCAAGCTGGAAGTATATTTTGTTTTGACAGAATAGAATAAGAATATCTTTATGTACATAAACACCAACAGCTTATTGTGGAAAAGAGTTTTAAGTAGATAGGAAGATTTAAATATGTCATCTTTTAGAGATTCTTTAATGTATCAATCTGATGGGAAGCAGCTTTATTTTAGCTTAACTCCTATACACTTCAGTTTTCATTAGAACCACTCATTATAACAATAGTGATTTTATGTTTGGCTTCTGAAACGGTGATGTGGAGAGAATGTAGCACAAAAATACACATGCAGTTTTTATGTTTGTTTCTTTGTCAATTATTTTTTTATTTCATTTGCATTCATGCTGTCTTTCTGTACAAGCATCCCTTGTACAACTGATGCTTTCTTTTATTGGATTCTATTGTGCTGTCAAGCATGGTTTAAAACACAGTAATCTCACAGACACTTACAATTATGAACTTCTGAATTCACAAACATATTAAATATGCACAGGTAGCAAATTAGCTGAGAATCTCAACAAACTGCACTTACAGTAAATATCCTACTTTTAGAGAAGTACGATGCCTTTAAAAGTCAACAGTTCTTTTGGAAGTACTTTGTCACATTTATGAAGCACTGCATCACATTTATGGCACACAGTGTCATGATAAGTTGTCCAAAGTGCCTGTCAGCTTGCCTTACAAACTGAAAAAAATGAACAACTCAAAAGATTACCTTGAAGAGTAACAAGCAATCTTCAGAAGTTAGCATGTTTTTTTCTTTTTCCATGAGACTCAAGCACTGCCATTAAACTTTCTATTTCTCCAGTTTAATTTTTTTGCAGTGTAATTTAATGGAAATAGACTATTTTAATTTTCAAGCATGAAAAGTTATAAATAAAGACATTTTTAAAAGTAAATAACTTTTAGGAGCTTTTTTAAAACCATGCAGCTGTTCTAACATAAGAGATCCTACTTAGCAATTTTTTAAATACAAACCACAAAGAGGTCAAAGAATCCAGAATTTTTTTACTACCCATTCACACTTAATGCAAATTCCAGCAATATATTCATGTTATTTCTTTAGGCACCTTTCAAATGCCAGGTAATTGAGTAATCTGAGCTAATGGCACTCATGTCAGGTGCCTAAAGAAATACCCTGAGGATGACATTTGGAGCCGACTTATCATATACTCCTGTTTCACAACAAAGAGAAAGACTAAACTGTCAGAAATTTAAGGAGTAATAAGAAAAGCTAATAAAACCATTTTTGATAAGGATTTTGTTCATCATGACTGTTCCAAAGGAATCTATTCTGACCTGCCCAAAACATCGTTAATGGGTACTGCAAACAGAGTAGAACAGGCAACAAGATGGCATTTCACAGCATCTGGGAAGCATACTGTTTGGGACCGTTATTCCCCAGAATCAGAGCTTTACTTTTTATTCTATTGTTGAAAAAGAAGCCTCTATCTCCAGGGTTGAAAAAAGGTTTTAGCAGCAGACTCCATCATAAGAAGTTAGCCAGGAGAAAAATAATGATCTTTGTGGCAGTGTTAGCCAGGAGAAGTTTTGATGTGTGAATTACTCCTCTTACTAGCCATAGTTGCTAATGTGTGGGAGTGATGATACCATCAACAATAACACTTTTTTATTACTGTTTGCAAAATCAAAAAAAAAAGATAGTAAAATCAATCTCAAAATGATTGGTCTCCTAGGGTAGGAATATGAGAGGTCATAGACAGTTTTAGTAGAAAAGACTAACAATTTAATTTGCCGAAGGAGGGCTTCAGCTTTCTAAGTTGAGGAAAGTGCTTTTCTACAGTATTTCCTGCATAGCCTCCAGTTCTGGAACTGTTGTGGTATGGCCATTCCTGACAATTGCTTCCTATGCTGTCAGCTCTTATGCACCAAAAAATGCTGTTTCTTACCATTTGAGAACATGTGAATCAGTTCCTACTTTAAGACATGGATTTTATCTGAGAAGCTGTGCATCTCCCTGGCACTGAAGCTAGATACTTGAGGTTGCTTGGGTTTAACCTTTCTTATTGCTTGTTCACTCAACAGTTTAGGGCCCTTGGCTTTCAATATCTGTTTTTTCCTGCAAGAGACTTCATATAAATGCTTTCTATACAAGGCTGGTGGAGACATGACCCCCCCCTTATACCTACCTGTGTGCCCAAGGCACATGCTCCAAGTTAGGAACCAGTGATTAATCTGGGGAAAACTCTCCCCAATATTTCCTAGAAAAACTCATTTAGCCATATACATAAAGAAACGAGTTCTCTTTGGAGTTTTCCTAGTGCTATCCTTTTCCATTGAAGGGGTAACAACACAGAATGTTTTACTATACATGAGGTCTTTCAGGTCTAACTTGCTAGTATCAAAGACCTCAGCACAATTAGCACTTAACTATGTAACCACTGTTAGAGCACTGTGTGGTCACACTGCTCTGCCCTCTCTCCTGACCATTCCTGTGCCCTCCTGCTCCATATTTACATGCACCTGTCTCCTCATTAACACCTCATTAAGGCACACACCTGCTGTGGTTTTACTTAAACCCACTGCACTGCAGCCATTAACCCTATATATTTCATTATAAGGTGCTCAGCACAATAGCAGCACTGAGTAAGGTCATTAATGACTCATGCAGCCAACAAAAATTGGTTTTCTGTGGGTGTCTCCTTTTGGTTCAATTTCTTCACACGCACACCCTCTTTTAATAATTGATTATGTATTAAATATGTTCCCTAGAAAAAAATACATGAGTATTAATGCACATGCATTAAATCCAGCTGAAACAGCACAGTTTTGAGACAAAACACTAATGGACAGAATTCCGATACATATTTATAAATGGTAAGAAAGGCAACAATGAAACCACAGCTCTAGGGTTTAGGAGACCTTGCTTCTATTCCAGAGTTTGTCAAACATCTGCAGCTTCACCAGCAAGTTATATCATCTGCCTATGCTACTTCCAAAAAATGAAGTTTATCACTACATGTGCTTAGGCCAGGATGTATATACATGCCTCACTAAAAAAAAAAAAAAAAAAAGTGCAAAGCAAAGTACAAACCCCTACAGTATCAGTTGTGCTGAAACGAAACACAGAAGAAGCAAAGTTTGTTAATATTTGTAGCAAAAGAAAACTGGTGTGTGAGCAGCTAGTATGATTGATATGAAGTTCAGAATCAAAATTGTCATGGGAATTTCTCCAGCAGTTGCACTGAATTTGTTTTAAAATCTTAGATTTGATTAGGAAGATAAACTGAATAGGCAAACATGGCAGGTGATTGCTCCATAACTATGTAATCAAGAAATACCACGGTCTATTATTTGATCATACTCCTATGAATCTACCACAAGGAAAATCTAAGCTCTGAAGCTTCTTTTGGGTCAAAAGCTCATCTCCTTGTTAGACAGCTACGTAAAACTATGGAATATGCTACTTTAATAGCACAATAAGAGGGACCCTCAGATGTATCCATACATCTGATCAATGATTTGCTGCAAATTACATTAAGTGGCCACAGATCAGTTTTTCTTACTAAACACCCTTACAGAAGGGTAATTTGCTGTGTAATTGCTTTTCATCACTTCTTTATCAAGGACTGTTGCTTTCCTTGGTCAAATCTCTCATACTCACACCACAGAAGACACACGAGTTGCTCTTTCAAATTTCATAGTGCTTATGTTGCTTAGTAGTAGGCATCTGCGTATGTGCATGAACTACTGTGTGGGAAACTCAGAAGATCTCTATGCTACTTGCATTGCAATTCTAATTGCAATTCTCATTTTAGCAGCTTCAGATGAACTTTAATAGGAGGCCTGGATTTTACAGGGATCAGCTCAAAGAGGTTAAAATTCCTGCAACTGTAGTAAATTTAACATTTGCTTTTTAATACATAAAATGGCCATTTGTTCCACTGTGTCTTGGTAACAGTTGTCCCCTTGGGATTTTATACTCTCATGGAAATCTCTTTTTATTCTTATTATTCACTTGACTAGTGCCAATTTTGCTAGTGATCCTGGATGTTTTTGCAGAATCAAAATATATAGAAAAACCACCTTACTATGGAGGAAAAGTAGCTGTTCCTGCATTTCTCTTTCCAGGTATCTACTTGGAATGGAGATGATAATCCTTGCAAATATTAAAAGTACTCACGTGCAGTGCAAGGTGATCCACATATAAACCAACCCATGAAATCTGGCAGTAGAGTTTACACATTTCTTCAGCAGGGAAGCCCACCAATGGGGTGTTTTTAATAGGCATTGAAAGCTACACTTTATTATTCACTGAGTAGAACTGACATTGGAGTGGATTCCGTAAGGAGAACTAACTGCATAAACAGATGTCAACTGCTATTTGGTCTGGTGACCATGGACTGGATAAATAAATGGAAAATCTAACAAGCAGCACAGAACTAAAGACTGGGATCTTCAGATGACAGGAGGATGAGCTTACTAGGAAAGTTTCCAGTATATTGGGTCAATATCTCTCAATGTGCATCTGGAAAGAGGAAAATGAAGGCTCCCTATAAAGGAGAAATAAAGCTGCAATACAGTACTCATTAGCTATTTCTGAGAAACACATCATCCCTATTTCATATATCATAGTCAGTATTTACTGAGATTCATCAAAGAACACTATGTAGGTTACCACACTCATTAGCTCCCTGGAGCATACAGAAATAGAGTCCATGGAAGTCAATGGAAAGAGTTCTATTGAATTCTGTGGACTAAACATCCAGGCCTACTTAGATAGGGCAAAGGGGGCAGACTCTGTTCTGTTGGCAGTAAATTTTGCAATCCATTAAGTTCTAGTGATAACTGCGTCTACATATGTTTTCTCCATCATGATCCCATATTCGTTTTAGTCTGTAAACGTTTCTCTCACTACAGCAACAAAGGTTGTGCCCCATTCTGCTAAGCCTGTTATAAATATATACTGAATGGCAAAATCTTTCCCAAATTGCTCAGTCCTAGGCTTGTCTCTGAATGCTGATCCTTTCTTTTGCTTCTCTGATGGCAGAGAGAAAGATACCACATACTAGGCAGAATTATTCCCTATGGAATATTTTGTTCTATATGGTGGAAATCTAACTGTAATGCAGAACCAACAAAATGCCAAGTATCGGAAGCAGGGAAGGGAGGCTGCGCATTATAGGCTAGCTGCATTTTGTCTGTCATAGTTGCTGGAGGAGGCAGGCAATTAGAGTATAGTTTAGGGTACAGCTTCATATTATACCTAATCCAGCGTGGCTGTAAACTCTTGCTGAGAGCAGCAGCCCTGCTCTCCCCTCTCTCTCCATCTGCCCCAGCTGCAGGCTTTGCCCTTTCTCTTGCATTGAAATGAGCTGCATAGTCTCCTGACTGCACAATAAATCAGTCCAAATCAGTGATCTGATTGAAACTGGGGGGGGGGAGGCAGGGGCAAATGAAAAAAAAAAAAATCGCCAAACTGTCGGTTGTATGACTTCTGCTGCAGTCAACAGTCATTCAACCTCTTGCAAGAGAAGTGTAAGCCTGTTGGCTGGGAGCAACCGGGAGAGCGGGATGGTGCAGACCCATTCCTTTTAGGAGCCACTCACAGCTACACCAGGTGAGGAAGAAAGTGAAACAGCAGCCTTTTCTTATGTTATGGGAACGGCAGGCTAGGGCACAGCCCTTGCAGCCCTGAGAATGCATCACACAACCGGGTAGTTTAGAGAGATCTTTAAAACCACTCATGGCCCCAACCTAGTCATTGAGAATTGTAGTCTCTTGTTTCACTCTTGCTCATTCTCTGAGGCTGCAAGATCATGAGTCCCTTCCACTGAATTCAGCAGAAGCTAATGACATGCATATTATTGGGACTTTAAAGCTTTAAAGCTTGCTCATACTATAAAATACTCTACTTGTAACCAAATATACTTAGCATTATTGGGAATTATGTAAATAAAACCCAAACCACCTGCCAGGCAGTTTTTATACTGGGGAAATAGAGTCTCAATTTAAAGTGGCATTTTAAAATTTATGTCATTCAATAAAACAATAAATTTCCATTTTTCCGGTTTTGTCATTATAAAGCTTAAAGGCAGTTTCATGTGTGGCACCTACTTGCATTTAACTCATGGATTTATTACAATGAGCGTCACTTTAACCAAAAACATTCACATTTTCAAAGGAAAATAAATAGTTAATGGTTTCAGGATTATTATTCTTTTCCACACAATCCCATAAAAATTTCCCAATGAAAAAGCTAATAGACCAATGGCAAGACACTTACATATGCAAATATGTTTCCGTGAAAGAGTTAAAGTGCTTTATAATATAAATTTGCTTTCAGTGCCAATATAATTAGATTGTAACAAGCAAACCCCTGCAACATAACACAGTGAAAATTTGAAAATTTGATTCTGCCTGGCAAACAACCAAGTCCCTGCGTGTGCACAAACCTGACATTAATAAGCTACAAGAGATTACATGATTTAGAAAAGAAGCACTTGGTGTTACAAAATCAAATAATAGATCTCTAGGCTATAATTAGGAGAATTGGGATTCAACAATGAAGTCATAATAATGTAATTTAGCTGTAAGTAACAGAGCCATGGAGTCACATTAGGAGGTGTGATCACATCTTTCAGCAAAGCTCTGCTGTGTAGACTTATTGCTGTTCAGTTTAGTCTAGTACACAGCAACCTGTTGGCACAGAGCTCAGGCTGACAGCCTCTTGTTCTCTAGGGGCAGTATGGCAAAGTGCCACCCGTGCATTTTTATTTCAGTCTTGTGACTTTTAAGTCAAAACAATAAAATTATATATACTGAGTGCAGAGTTGCCTGTGAATATTTGTATAAATTACTGCACAGCATGGGTTTAGGGGCCGTTTAAGAACAAATATATTAAAAAAAAAAAAAAGGCAAAATAAACTGCTGAAGCAGGGTGTTAGGTTTCTAGTAGGCTTGATGAACACGTATTGTTCAGCTACTTTATTCATCTATTTCTGTCACTACGAAATGGCTCCAGATCTGCAACTTATTGAAGCTGTAGTCCTGAGTCTCTTTTGCTCAATGCTTTTACACTAGCATGATGTGGCTGGTTTTGCCAGCGTAGCCCAGAATGCGGGTGTTGCACAGCCATTTGAAGTTGGTAACAAATGGTAGTGCAGGATGCAACTCACCAGAGCTACAGGCAGAGCTTGCTGTCCCTCACCCAGCCACAAAACCCAGCCTGGCAGCCCACCATGCGTGGAACGTGGCCGTGGCAGCTGGCCTGTTGGAGGGAGGCATTGGAGGAACTTCAGGCAGGCAGTGTGCAGCTACTCACATTGGTGTTGACAGTACATCAAGCTCAATACTCAGTTTTGAGTTACCATTTGATTTAAGCTGTTACAGAGCAATACATCATACCAGTAGACTCTCTCCTTCATCTGTGTATTGCCCAACTAAGGCCCTGTCTTTGGCTTACTATTAATTTAAGTTTATTTCACAAATTATGGCCATGAGTGTTTCTTTGTCATTTGCTTGTCATAGCTAATAAAACAGATATACCAGATTATTTTGGTGAGTTCCTCCTTTAGAAGCTGGTGTCTAGTTAGAAGTGAAATGTTACCTGTTCAGTCATTTATTAGCTGATTATTTTCTTCTCTCCCTGCACACTTCACGGTGCTTATGTTATAGTCCTGGGGGCTGTCTCATAGAACCCTGTGTCCCATCCTGTCCTCCGCAGCCCTCCCAGCAGCAGCTGAGCTTGAGCCAGCTCCCTGAGCTCACCCCGCAGCACCAGCAGGGTAACTCCACAGCCCTGAGCACCAGTTTGTGTGCAGAATTGAAATCCGATTTCTGCTCACAAAAGACGTATGCAAAGGTTTAGTTGGTTGTCAGGTTCTGAGGTGTATAAATCAACACTTTTGGCTTTGGGGGAAGGGGTGCGGGGGATTGATTTGTTTCGGTTTAATTTTGTAGCCTAATGGAGGAAACAAGCATCAACTTTGCATCCAGACTGTCAGAAAATTCCAACAAGTTTGTATTAAAATTTTGAAATGGGTTGATCACTTCTTGCTATGGTTTCACATGCTAGGGCCAGTGGTCCAACAGCATTCCCATCTTTTGGGGAAATCCAAAAGCTTCTGCTTCCACTCAGTCTTTTGTGTAACAAAAGCAACCACCTGTTGCTCCTGTTAGTTCCATTTTATTATTTGCAGTTTCTTCCAATTACTCTTTATTTTATTAGTTCTTTATAGTTATGCCATTTTTTTGTTTTGATGACATTTTGATTTGTTTCAAACTGCCCTTTATTTTAATTTTCTTTCCCAAGCATGTTGATTTATGGTGGTTTCTTGTATTTCTTTTCTGCTTTAAATGATCTGTCTGTTTTATTTCCTTTATTTGCATAGCACTTACTTTTCATGACCTTTTTGTTGCTGCAGCTGCTGCTGCCTCTGGACTGCTGTTTTTCTCTTACTTATCAACCCAGAAATACAGAGTGAAAGTAAACAAAAGCCCTGTGAAGACAAGCATCCAAACACAAAATATTTTCTGATATTTATTTATTTATTTATTTATTATTCTGCAATGTCCTAAAGGTGTTGGGATTTCTCAAAGTGTAGAATCTAAAATGGTTTCTTTCTTTTTACAGAAACACACTATAGGAACTCCATATGTTCCTTTCTAAAGATCACATCTGAGCAACTTCCTTTAGGCTGGTTTTAATACTTTGGAAGGTCTTCCAGGAGCAAAGACATTTGTAAAGGTGGTAACATGAAGAAAATTCCAAATTGTAGAGGTCTACCCACAACTTTTAGTATAGTCCCCACTACTAGTGTAAAATACCATATGGACATTTAAAAATGAATATACTTGCAGTTAGTGAAATGTCGCATAGGAAATGTCTACAGAACATTTATGCTTAATTATGTCTGTGTGTGCTACCTGACAGGTGTGTTTGCATATTGCATACACCTGGAGTGTGTGTGTGCGCCTGCCTATAGGCTATATATATATATTTATTTTTATACACATGCACACATATATATTTACATTAAAAATTATACTTTTGTCATCTGGTATATCATTATCATGTTTACATTGTTCTAGTTACCTAATATGAGGGCCTATATACAGGGCCTGTGTCTATTACACATTATGTTATTTAAATGAAGGTGTTAACACTAGATGTGTTTGTAATCTCTCCTTTCAGACCTAGTTTATTTATTCTGCAGAAGCTGATGCTACTTCAGAGTTTTCTTAGGGAAGTTATTGATACCCGAATTATTCCAGAAATGGAATCTGTCGTTCAGAGTGGAAAAAAACAACCTCCCTTGTTTTAAAGCTGTTGTAACTATTCTTTTAACGACAATAACAAAAGTCTCAACATTATATTTCATTTTGTTCCTCTTTTTATGGTGCTGTGTCACAAATTGATATTTTGACAGGAAAACAGGAGTATGTATCAAATCACTATCTTTTATTTGAATGCTAGGTGGCTTGCAATGATCTGTTGAATGAAGCTTGTATTAACAACATGCTTCTTGGATTGTCTCCCTTCCCCATTAAAATGTTTCTTATTGTGCCTTCTAACATTGGTGTTTGCAACAATTTATGTGGGTAATACACAAAATGCATATATTTACACACATGTGTACGCATCTATAATGAGTCAAAAACCAGAAGAGCCTCTGTCTCAGCTTGTTTGCACATTATGCACATTCTAGGGAATTAAATTTGAATGCTCTTCAAAGAGAAAGCGTGTGAGTTAGCCCAAGGGCAGAAGAAAGTAACGTGCAACAGGTTACATGATTTTACATAACTTTGGGTGAAAAAAAGGAAGCACCTCATGTCAATGCAGGAAATATTTTAGAGTATGTATGGTATAAACTGAATGTTTTTCCTCACTGCCTCATGTATGTAATTCAGTACTGTACTTCTGTACAGTATATTATTGTTTTCACCATAATTAATGCAATCTTTTTCTCACCTTCCCTAATATAATCCATCACCAAAAAAAAAAAGGAGAGAGAACATTTTTTGATAGCCTTTCTTAGCTTTACTGCTATCTTCATCTCCAGGGTTGGCACAGGAAGACTCTGAGGGGTTTGGAGACAGATTATGCCAATGGCCTTGTTTTGTTCCATGTGGCCATTTCCTCAAGATAGTCTGGGTCAAACTAAAGTAATATTTTTGGAAAGGACTCTCTAGCTTACAGAAGGAGCCACACTGTTGTCATAACTCATCTCAGACCACAGCCTCACTGCCCCAGCTAACAAGTCCTTGCCATTGGACTTATGAGGATCCTAAGGAAGAAGGCAAAGGGGTTACACCTTAAAGAGGGTGAGTGCTAAAGGGATGTGGTCCCTGGTTCTGTGGACAAGATGGCACATTTTTAAGCTGATATACAGCAAAACAGCTCAGGCATTGGCATCTTTCCCACCTCCCTTTCTTCTCTGCTCACAGGAGAAAAGCTAGCAGTGATGGTGGTATGACTTCAGGGTATACTGGAGGAGTTAGGATCTAACAGTGAGTTATGCCAGAGCTGTTAATTCTGCAGAAGTGCAAGGATCTCTTTTAGTATCCTGTAGAATGCATGGAGTAGATCATATACTTTTTAAAAAAATCTTTTTTTCTACCTTTTGTATCATAAAAAAGCCTGACTCAAATTTCATAATTCTCCTTCTCTGGAGAGAATAAATGGGGGAAGAACTCACACCAGGTAGATGTTGGCTACAGGCAGTGGAAAGAGTGAATGAACCCCTATACAGACTAGCATCTCTGGGTTTGATCTCTGATGTCATCTTAAATAAACTGAACATTAGAGAGATATAGGAAAATGTGTTTGAAGTTACTCAAATACTATAGAATTGCAGGGCAAAATACGCTTCAGGAACATCCACAGCTGTAGTTGTGTTAGAATTCATAGCCTTGTTATAATTTGCCTTATTTCACGCTAGTCTGAATGCTAGTAGTTCAGTCTCTTACAGGACTTTATCCAAAAGTCAGAGTTCTCTATCTCTTGACTAGAATGACATTTAGAGCAGGACTTTTATCACAGTGATCACAGTTTGCTAGAACCATTTGTACTCACTGCTTTTGTGAGTCCTTATTGTTAAACTGTTATGTCTTTACTACTGTTACTGGTTGCTTTATCTGGTATTATAGGTAGCATTGCTGCATCTTTAATCCTATTCCCACTTCAGAGCTAGCTGTTTCATTCAAATTCTGCTGCTGTGGCTTCTTTGAACCTCGAGCAAGATCTTGGCTGGATCTTACAAATGCAGCAAGGGCTTCTAACTCTTGGTGCCCTGGGGAGGCAGAAGCTATACCCAAGCATTACCAGCTACCGCTGCACAGGAAGAGGTCTGTGAGGTCAAAAAAGAGCCTGCAAATGGGAAGTGTAGAAAATACAGGTTGGGTTGGGCACTGAGGAGAAGTTGGAAACGGTGAGTTTTGCATTCATGTCTCTGTAAAACTTCTGCTATCCTAAATTCCGTTCAGAAAACAGAAAAAAAAATCAGGATGGAAGGAACCAGGTAACTCATTCCTATGTTATCATGTTCAGAGTTTACAAGATCGCTGGAGAGTAAATAGACATAACCTCTCCCTGCGCTATCCTCCCTGTCTCTCCAGGTTCCATGCTGCACTCTTACATGATTTTCTACACCTTCTTCTCTGTTTCATTGTCCTAAAGAGGACATTGTTACTGAATACCACATGCCTACATTCTGGATGTTGTTATTCATGTTACCTTTTTGTTCTTTATCACCATCTTCCTGTAGAAAAGGAGAGCGTTCCTTTTGACTAGGAAATTTTCTTTTTCCTCTTATTGTCCACATTCAATTTATAATCTAATTATGGCTGGGTTTCTAATGTCTCGTTATATTTCAAAAGTCAAAAAGCCAAAGAATCTAAATCATAGAAATACAGGTGTATATCAGGTAGGGTGTTTCCTTCGTTCACTTTGCCTGAGGCATATATGTGTGTTGATGGAGCAGTCTGAAGACTTGTTCAGACTTTATGAATCCCTAGTTTTGCAGCAAGCCAAGCAGCGCAATCCATCTTTTAAGAATATTAGTGTAATATGAAAGGGACATCTCAGTTGGTGGAAATTGTACCATTGCCCCATAGCACCTTCCGGTTTTGTCGTTTGCATAGAGAATTGTTTCTCAGCCCCATGCAAGTCAACAGCCTGCTGAGGTACAGGTTTTGTATTTACAGAAAAAAATCTTCTTGGCCTCATTGAGCTAAAAAAAAAAAATTTAAAAAAATCAACTTAGGGAGCTTTTCCTATCCTGTTCCAGTAATATGAATGCCAGGGAGAACACAGGGTGAAGAGAATTTTTGTCATCTCTTTCCTATCTCCACTTCACAGGACCATTGCAGTAAGAGAATCCCACAACATTAAAGAGAAAAAAGTGTTATGCAAATCTATGCCTCTTCAAGGTTTGTTTTGTTTTGTTTTTCTTTAAATATTCATTTTCTACACCCAAAGGTCTAGAATTCTTCCAATTTAATCATCATTATCCCATTTCCCTAACTTATTGTTTGATTATTGGGAGAATGGTTATTTCAACTTTTTAAGTTGAAGGTCAAAAAAAAGCAAGGAATTCAAGTAGACTCTTCAATAAAAGTAACTATGTCCCAGGAAGGGCAGCCATAATCATAGGATACAAAAGCAGGAGTTTATTAGATACATATAATCCATTGCAGAATGAAAGCTTTTGTTCACAAGGCAATATTTTAAAAGAAATCCATCTCCTAGCATGTTGGACCTCAAAGATTTTTTTTATCTGGGTTTCAGTAAATTGTTAACACCAGCTTGGACAATTTTAACAAAGACTTGTGCACTTTCAGTTAATCTCAGTGGGAGGTTAATTTGAATAGCATTAGGGTATCAATATTGTTTACAATAGTATTTTAATCACTGACCTTATGATGATCCCTCTAGTGCAGCCTACTGTTTCTTTCATTAAGGAATGAGGTCAAAGGCTGCACATTTTGCCGAGCTCATCACTGACACCAAGATTTCCAGCTTGAAATCCCAGCAAGCAGTGCTGTCCAGCACCACACTGAAAACAGAGGAGTAACACAAGTTTGGGAATGGGTCTCCTCCAGTTCCTCCCCTGTCCTCTAGGAATTGCTGTAGTTTGATACCAGCTGTTTTTTCTATTTTATTCAGCCACACACATGCACTCACCCCACAAACACGCACACACTTACACACTCTCACAGATTATATGCAGCAATTACTATTTTTGAAGTGCCCAGAAGTGTTCCAGGCTTTTCACTAAAAACACAACAGAGACGCTGCTGCATACACATAGCTCAGATTCTGATCCTAAGATCCTCATCCAAGCCTCCCTGAAAATGAGCTGAAAGGCTTCTTTTGATAGGACCAATGTGGATCAGGCCTAATTACCTTATGGATCAACTCATGGTCTTTTATGCCTCTGTCAGGCTGGGTACTTAAAAAAGATAAATACACCTACTGCAACACAATTGTGCATTCCAAACTAGAGCTCCTAAACCGAGAGCATACCCTGCATGTGGAAAAAGCCCTTTTGCAAAGCTCAGACTGTATTCACTGCTCTGCTTTGCTTTTTTTTTTGTTTGCTTTTTTTTTGATCAGAATAGAAAGTGCTTCAGAATACTAGTAAAGCTGCCATATAGATAACTATACCATTTGGCAAATTAATTTTACATATATATTATCTAAATTTCATCTATGATTAATTCTATATATGAGCAATGATTTTACTATAGAATAAGTTTTTGGTTTTTTTTTTTTTTTTTTTTTTTTTGAGAGAGTTGCAGCATGATAAATAAATGAATAAAGACTTATAGCAGTGTATTTCACCACATATGCTGGGAAGCATTCTTATCAGAAAACTTCAAAATCACAGTATTCCCTATGGTCCCCCAGTCTGCATTAAAAATAACTAAAGACTGTAGTCATAATTTTTTTTTTTTTTTTCAAAACATGAAATGCATTTTATGCAACAATGCCTCAGATGAGACACAAACTCAACAGAGCTTACAAATATTTAACATTAGCTCTTTTCATAGCTTTGCTTCAGCTAAGAGACCTTATTGGTGACTGCAGTTGCATTGATATTTTGTAAACCCAGTTTTTAGATTAAAATACATGAAAGATATCTCACTTGCATAAATAAATCAAGGCTGCAAAAAATAAAGTTTACACATCCATACATTACTGCTATCATTTTGCCAAAATGACACACAGCATGACTACAAAATTTGCTGTAATACAGTAAGCAAGAATAAAATTTGAACTGCTGTATTGCTGAAAAAAGGTCTAAGTAAGTACGTATCCATGGATTTAATAGCATATTAAACATTTATTGGCCCATAGTTTTAGCATTACTGAGCACCCAAAAACTCCTACTGGGTAGTGAGGTGACATATCTATCACAGTGAAAATAGGGTTCTTGTCTCACAGCTAGCTGATAGATACATGGTCCTACTATACAATGCCTATACAATGCCTGGTCCCACTGTAACAGATAAGCCAGGCCAAATGGGGAAGATGCTACAAGTCAGTTGCTCTGATTTATCCTTATAGATAACATTAATGACAGAAATCATCATGCTGAACTTGGTGGTCCTACAACATGCATGGGGATTTAAGGATTAACAACCTGTCTGGAACATTTTTGTCATACAGTGCTATTTGATCAGTACTGAAATTTGTGGGGACAAAACCTATTGATTGATTTCCCCAAATTTTTCACCGGGAAAAAAAAAAAAAAAAAGCATCTGATGTCTATGGTTGGCTTTCTACTTGGAGGAGAAGGAAAGAGAGAGAGAGAATAAATGAAAAAAATGTGGTAACTAGTACTACTACATTTCCCTCAAAATGGCAAAATAATTTTGTGCTCTTTAACCAGTTGTAATATCTTCTATTGCATTCAGTAGCCCCTGTCTTAGCTCTACATTACTGAACACATCTCACACCAATAAAAGTGAGATAATATTTATTTCTGAGTATCACCACTCATCGTGACCACTGAAAAGTACACTTTCTTTTTGCCAGTGTGTGCCCGTACCCACCTTTGTTTGGTGTACATATGCGTTTACAGATGATTAGGACTCAGTCTTCTATGCAAAGGCAAGTGACTTCCATGTGAAGCTGTAAGAAGAATTAATTACAAATAGCTTTTGCTGGTTGCTGCCCAATTTTTTTGCATTCATGAATTACTTATGAACAGAGTAAAAATTATTATTAGGCTGCAGATCCTTGTTTAAGCCATCCGGACCAGGAATATATAGATAAAACCGCTATCATACAACAGACTGACCAGTCTAATTTATGAATAATCAGGAAGAAATTAACTTTTAAGGCCTAGCTGTGCTAGTCTCATTCATGGTGACAAATCCGCTTTGCAGCTTATGTTCATTAATATCAGGAAAATAAGTACTGATAGTAAATAGCCACACAGGAAATAAGCAAATGTCAAGACATCAGCATTCTCCAAACTACTACTTCCAAGTCTGAAAAGTGAACATGAATGAACAGCTGTGATATGTGCAAGACAGCAAGGCAATTGCCAGGTACTAATGAACAGCATTGCCCATATACTGATTTCCTGTGCTGAACATAGACATTGAGAAGCTAATACATTAATGGAGGAGTACTAATATAAATTAAAAACTAAAGACATACAGCTTTCAGTCTGCCTTTCCTTCTGTCACTTATTTTGTACTGCATGAATGAGCTATTACCTTCTTGGTTCCCTGAGATGCTGGTTCACCAGGGTAGAGTGAGCAGACTCAATTTCACCGAAAGTAATGGAGTGAGATTATCCAGAATTATTTCCAGTGGGCTGAGTTTGTTACATTCCTTCTGTTGTGAGAATATAAGTAAACAACTAAACACCTTTACTGAAAGCTGAGAATCTTCATAGTCATCACCTCTTCCTATTTCCTTGATTAGTCCAGCATTTTGGGTTTAGCCATGCTCAATTAACTCATCCAGGAATTGGTCCAGTCAGAAACAGTTGATTTAAGTGAGATAAACTGGGCATCTGTTTGGAAAAAAATGATTATCCAAAATATGCTTTCATCATGAGAAAATTAACTGTGCTATCTCCATATTTAAAAACATATGCCTCTAAATAGATTAACTTCCTTTGAAAGCTTAAGAAATAGAAAATAGTAACATTAAAACTGAAATTAGGAAATACTAAGTCAAAATTAAGTAACCAGTGTGTTAACATATTAATGTACTGGAACTTGAACTTGGTACTAGCACCTTCATCAAACCACTATATAAACTGTATTGAATTAAAGCGATTAAAACTGGCAATAAAACCAACCACTGCAGAATTGATTGAAATATGTGGGGTGCTTGCGTGTGTTTGTACTGGTGCTAATAAAAATACTGCCATATTTAGTCACTGATTTGCTTTAGGAAAGATAAAATCAGCTGACAATACTGCCATGATTTGTTTCAATTACTAAAGACTTTTTCTTAAAAAATAGATATAAAATTAGAGACATGGTTAATAATTAAGAGACAACGTTCATGGCATTGGAGAATACAAAGCAATAAATATCTTTTGTGGGTGATTAAATGTTGAATTGAAGCTGAAGCAGCTGATAACCTCAGAAGCTGTTTATTGCAAGTCAACATCAATGCTGCAGATATTATTTCTATGATACTGGAATATGAATCAAGACGAAAACAGTGAAAAAGAAATAATAGTTTATTTTGGATTTTTTTTCCCCTAATCTCAACAGCATTTGAAAATGTTCTGCTATAACTTTCTAGTTGATGAGACATTAGCTAAATAATCTGCAGCTAATAGCAGAACTAAAATGTTGTATTTTCTAGGGGGCCTCAGTCCAGCCTGCAAGGACATCTGCACGGTTTAAGAGCACAGGCACATAGGGGTGCAGTCAGTAGATACTAAGTTTGTACATGTAACCCCTCAGTTACTGGTCTCCCCAGATCAACTTTAGCCAGTAATGAAGTCAAGGGCTGCCTATATACTCCAAGTGAGACCAGTGACGGAAAACTGTCATATTTACAGCATTTAAAAACACCTGTTGCCAGATGTAAAAAAGTGTTTTATTTTTCAGGATGGTCGAATAATCGTATCATAAAATATATCCTCATATGATCCTGTTTTAATAAACCTATCAGAAATGGATAGGCCTCAACTGAATCTCGTACACTATCCAAAGTACCCATTTGCAAATAATAAAGGAAAATTTGCCAATAATCTGTGGTAAAATATGAACAGTTCTGCTAATTCAAGTAGCACAGATGCAGCATGTGCCAATTTAGAAACTACATAAAGCCAAAAGGCTTCTAGAAGCAATCCAATTTGTTCTGAAGTCATGGAAATGTTGGCTTTAGATGTAGCATAGCAATGTACAGTTTACAAAAGAAAATAGGAGCTAATTAATCTATCAGGAGCAGACATGCAAAATGGTCCTTAATGCTTCTCATGCAATCCAGATCCAGAAGAGCTAAGAGGAAAAAAAAATTTAAAAGAAGGGATGTAATAATAGATGTACAGTAAACCAAATAAAGTCATTTCAAAATGACTAAAGAGCAACAGTAAATGAAAAATGCCTTTGGGTATACCATCTGTTTATCCATTCCATATTATACCTTTTCATCACAATTACCTAAAGTGGTATATTTGTGTTTCTCTAATGTATGGAATTCATTACATAGTTTTGCAATGAAATTATCACACTGTGGCTGGGACATCTGCACCCTGTCATATATCATTCTATTCATTTCTAGTTAATTTAATCCTAATATCTGCCTACATGACAAGACAGATGTTCAGCTATACTGTATCTTCCATAGTTTTCTGCCTTGAAGAGACTTTAAGTCACTGAAAGAACTGACATCTTTCAAACAGACATCTTACGGGTTTGGGAAGTATGCATGTGCAGATGTGTGTATACGTATGTTTGTGTTTATATGCCATATTCCTTTTTTAAGAAATGTGTTTTACAAAACAAAAGTCTTTTACAGCAACTATTAAATATAAACATTTTTCATTTCATACACATAAGTTTCTTTTCAAAATGTACTTTACTAATATTTTGTATATCTATTTAATAATTTTCATACATACAAGGTATTTCTGTTGAATTAACTTTTAACTCCCTTGAATGGGACAGATCTTTTTCCATCATTGCTGCTTGGAAGTTGTGGGCCAGTCTTCCTCTTTGCCTTGTGAGCTTTGGCCCTCAAAACATCAAATGCTGATCAGGCTTTATGGCCAATAGCACTGCACTTCGTGTCAGAGCAGAAGCACATTACACTCTATGGGTGTTAAAGCTGTTTGTTAACAGCATTACTTGTAAGAATCTATGCCATTGGTCACTTATAGGATGTACAGAAACCTGTAGCACATCCACATGAGATAAGGTGTATTGACCACAAATGCAAAGCACTTGTTTTTCATCACTCTTGTAATAGTCCTCTTCAAGTAGCGCTTTCACGGCTGTCAAGAGAGCTTTGTAGTGCCTTCCACTTATAGTACAGAATCTTCAGACCAGATTTACAGAAGGACTTAGGCAGACTTTGATACCTATTCACCAAGCAGCTCCCCATTTACCACCCCTGATACCCACCTTAACATGGGCACAGTAAATTCCTTTAAGCAGCACAACGCCTAACAGCGGTCCCTCATTTTGACTTAACTGAAGTCATGCTTGTGACTTTATGGTTTAACGCTCTACAACTGTGTCAGCCAAATCCCTTTTCTAAGTACGCCCACGTAATGCTGCGTAACTAATAACAGTATTGGACTGCATTTTTCAACCAGCCATTGCTTGGGGTAAACAAAACTTGTTTTACTTGTCTATCCTGTAAAACACATACAAATCTTTTGAAATTAAACACACATCACAGTAAAATAGTGGTGTCATTGTGTAAGTATAGAAGTGACATTTACCCTACTCAGTGTATTTCAATGCAGTTGGGCACTATTGTCCCCATGAAAGAGCAGACCTGGAACACCAGGTGTTTGGTCAGTACTACATGCTGTTTGCTTAGTGTTCCCAAAATCTCCATGCTATCCTATTAAGCTGTTAGCTGAATAAATACTGTCAATATCATGATGGCATTTTGCTATCCTATGAATGGTACAGGCTAGTAGCAGTGGTCAGATGCACCCAGATTGGGTAAAAAAAGGGGCAAAATGTATGGCACAATTCAGACAAAACAACACTCTCTACTTAAGGGGTTACTTTTATGTTAACTATTTTCCAACACCTTTGAAGAATATGTAAGTTTAAATTCTATGCCTGTAAACTGCCAGATAAGCCACAAACAAATTATACCCAGCTGTTGTGTTGGATAACAGCAACAGATTGCGTAATGGACACCCAGATAAAAACAAACATGAATTGATTTAGAGTATTAATTATCTAAAAATGGCAACTGCTTTTCAAGTTGTTTGGCTGATGATATAGAGGGTGAAATAGCTTGGTTAGCTTATGTGCACCTCTGGCATTAAGGGGATTTTTGGGGAAAACAGCTCTGAAATTGCTTCTAGCCCTTTGAATAGCTTTCTTTAGTGTTTTCACACTTCAGGACCATGATATTCCTATTTAAAAATAAAATCCTTTTCTGTGTTGCAGCCACGTTAAAGCAGGAATAGGCTAAACAGGGATATTAGAACAAGGACTGGCTAACATTCATTAGCATCCATTTGTATTTTCAAATGGAATGTTCTATACAAATTAGTAGGCACTACTTTTCTTCTTAAGTCTACAAGCTTCAAAAAACCAAAAATCATTGCTTACTGTGGTGGATTGACCCTAGCTGGAGGCCAGGTGCCCACCAGAGCTGCTCTATCACTCCCCCTCCTTAACTAGTCAGGAGAGAAAAAGTATAACAAAAGGCTTGTGGGTCGAGATAAGGACAGGGAGAGATCACTCACTAATTATTGTCACGAGCAAAACAGACCGAACTTAGAGAGGGAATTCATCTAATTTATTACCAAGCAAAACAGAGTAGAGGAATGAGAAATAAAATCAGATCTTAAAACACCTCCCCCCACCCCTCCCATCTTCCCGGACTCAACTTCACTCCCGGCTTCATCATCCTACCCCCTCAGCAGCACAGGGGGACGGGGAATGGGGGTTACGGTCAGTTCATCACACATTGTTTCTGCTGTTTCTTCATCCTCAGGGTGAGGACTCCTCTCATCGTTCCTCTGCTCCAACATGGAGTCCCTCTCACAGACTACAGTTCTTTACGAACTTCTCCAACATGGGTCTCTCACACGGGGTGCAGACCTTCAGGAGCAAACTGCTCCAGCGTGGGTCCCCCACGGGGTCACAAGTCCTGTCAGCAAACCTGCTCTGGCGTGGGCTCCTCTCTCCACGGATCCACAGGTCCTGCCAGGAGCTTGCTCCAGCGCGGGCTTCCCACAGGCCACAGCCTCCTTCAGGTGCCTCCACCTGCTCTGGTGTGGGGTCCTCCACAGGCTGCAGGTGGAATCTCTACACCCCCTCATCCTTCCTCCATGGGCTGCAGGGGGACAGCCTGCTTCACCATGGGCTTCACCACGGGCTGCAGGGGAATCTTGCTCCGGCGCCTGGAGCACCTCCTCCCCCTCCTTCTGCACTGACCTTGGTGTCTGCAGAGTTTCTTACATCTTCTCACTCCTCTCTCTGGCTGCAAACGCTCCCTCTAACTGTTTGGGTTTTTTTTTTCCCCTTCTTAAATATGTTATCACAGAGGTGCTGATTGGCTTGGCCTTGGCTAGTGGCAGGTCCATCTTGGAGCCGGCTGGCATTGGCTCTATCAGACACAGGGGAAGCTTCTAGCAGCTTCTCACAGAAGCCACCCCTGTAGGCCCCCGCCCCGCTACCAAAACCTTGCCATGCAAACCCAACACACGTACTATGTATGCTGGTGGTGTTGTAACATGATTTTCAAAGCTTCATAAAGACAGATAAAAACCCCAAACAGCTGATGAGGTGTTTCAAACTAACAATGACGCAAAGAACACCAGTGCCTCTGGACTGCTTATTAATTATCCTGAGCCCCTCTGCAAGTAATACAGCATATGACATTTGCTAGCAGTTATCAGTTGGTCTATCTATTTCCACACACTTAGAAACGGAAATAACTGTGGTATATGCTGGCAAATATATGATGTTCTGACTCTATGGCATAAGCTCGTCCATTTTTCATCATTGCGAGATGGCAATGATACAGCTTCAGAAATTGCATTAGTGAAACTTCACTGTCATCAAAAATCTCAGCAGTCACTAATAACAAGTTCTTAAAAAAACCTAGCCTTTTCCCCGCTGAAGAAGTGCAAGGGGATGACTATCAGGAATTAAGCCAAATTCCAACACAGAATGGCTGAGTGTTGGTAGGCTGCCTAATACATCTGAGAGGTTTTAGGTTTCTAATATGGAATAGATTAACATTGGCAGTGGGCCTAACACCCTTGTGAGATATAAAACAGTAGCATAAACCCTGGGACCTTTTTGGGATTGTAAGATTACTTGTGTACTTAAATACATTTACATAGGGTGTTCTTTCAAGAAAAAAAGGGGGGGAGGGGAGAGAATAGAACCGAGACCCTTAAAGAAATGAGAATTCCTGTCTAAGGCTGCTGCTTAGGATTCCCAGAATGGAGACAGCTGTCCCCCTTGGGGACAGTTTGGTCTGTTTCATGACCACATGTAACAAGGTTGCTCAGTCAAAAACATGTACTTGAATGAAAAGTGAAATACAACTGGAGTGAACAAAGAGCTTATCAAATCAAGATATTGAATAGGAGATTAAATTATTAGGAAAGTGAATTTATAAAAAGATTAGACAAAAGTAGGTAGCACTGAAGCTCATGCAGGGACACCAGAAAAGTAAGCTATCCAATCTAGCAAACTCAAAGGCTTAACTTACAAATATGATCATAAATACTGAATAGCATCAATGCTTTTTCCACTACCTCAAGAACTTTTAAGTATTACATTAGATGTGGGTGTTTTGCAAGAATGCTTATCTTGCTGCACTGTTCGTGTGGGTGATGGTCATACTTGTCTGCTAAAATAAGACAAATCATGATTGTTACTGCGGTCCAGCTGATTTGGGGTCTGGTTGTTGAGCAGCTGCTGTTTAATCAGTGCCCAGGAGCATTTATAAATATGCTATAGAAGTATGCGTTCAGTAATAGATGTCAGTTGTCTCTATTCAAACTACTCTGGTGACAGTGCAGGCTTTTGACATCATGATGTCTGCAATGACAATAATTTGAGGAAGTTTTAGAAGTTGGTAAAATATTCTAAGATTTGTAAGCAATCTTTATCTAAGGCACAAAAATCTTTTATGCCTCAATAGAAAAAACTTGAACTTGTATAACCACCTCTCCTCCTCTACTTTTGTCTTTGTTCTTGTTAGGGTTCTTTTTGATAGGGTTTTAATACATTTGCAGTTGCAAGTTGTTTTTTTAATGAAGAGCAAGAAAGAAATGAAAGCTCATGTTTTCCAGAGTTGACAAAGGTCTTTCCTTTTTTGTAAAGAACTTTAAAATATTATTGTGGTTTGCCTTTAGTACATATCATACATATGTTGAACAGTACACATATTGCTTTAATAAGAAAACTAAAAGTCAAACTTCCAAATTTCAACCCCTAGACCTGAAATCAACCTATTATGCAACCTAAGTAGAACTTTACTGTCCTGTATGCATCATCTAATGGTGGTGCTCAGAATGGCGTCATGCTCAGAATATAACGGGAGGGGAGCTGTCCGGGGAGGAGACATCACTGCTCAGGGCTGGGCTGGGCATTGGGTTCCAGGCAGTGAGCAAATTGCATCATGTATCACCTCCTTTGTATATTCTTTCATTAACATTGTTGTTGTCATATTCCTCTTCCTTTGCTGGCCCAGTAATCTGTCCTTATCCCAACCCACAGGTTTTACGTTTTTCTTCCAATTCTCCCTATCCCGCTGGGGTGGGGGGAGGAGTGAGCAAGCAACTGTGTGGTGCTTAGCTGCTGGGTGGGGCTAAACCATGACAAGGAACTTTACTGGGCAACAATCTGGTAGCTGTGACCCTCAGTTGGCTCTAGGGTGAGCAGACAACTAAACAGGGATTTAGAAGAGTTTTGAAGCTGAAAAAGTAAATTAGATACACTTTTTTTTTTTTTTTTTTTTTTTGTGGTACTATCCCTAAATGTCTTTCCAGTCCATTCCAAAGAACATTAAAATATACCTGAAAAAAAAAAACCCTCTAGTATTTAGAAAACTCCTAAAGGCTGGTAAGTCAAAATGAGAAGGGTCAAATGCATACAAGGGACGTTTATGGTGTCTCAGTCTGTGCTTATATCAATATAACAGACTAATAAATTTGACCTGCAAAAGTTAGTGATTACAGTAGGACAAGGCTCTCATTCAGCATCCTTAATATCTTTGCTGAAGAACTGGATAATTAAAATTTAAAAATACATTTTTTTAATGCAAATCACTAGATTAAATAATCCTGGATGAATACAACCACACTGATTATAATTTTTTTATGTATGTCTCTGTATAGGTACATACATAAAAGATATAAAAAGTTTTTATTCCTTTAAATTTTCATCATGCTCACTAGAAATTAATCAAAGTAGTAAAATCACAGAACAAATCTCCTACTAGTATGTGCAACTGAAGGTTTGTGTGTAATTTGATGGTGATGTTAAGTGTCTCCCTTGGTACTAAAACCCTATGTGCAAGGGTCATTGGACCCTAGTCAGATGCAAGACTCATAACTTTAAAGTCAGTTGGAAATGAGTGCCCAATCCTCTCCAGAGTAAATAATAAATAAATCCATGAGGGTTACATCTAACATCATGAGTGTGATTGTGTATCATAAAACTCATCTGGTTTCAAGAACTTTTCTGCAAAATATAAGACTTCAATCTGAGACACGATTCAAGTGAGCTGGTGTTAATGGATGGCTTTGATACCTAATATGTGAAACACATAGTTATATTTCTTTCCTCTCATAGCCAACTACAGTTTTAATAGCAAGGGGTTACCTGAAGTGGCTTTGTCTTTTTAAGAATTTATAAAGCAAGTAACACAATGTAACCTCAGTGCACCATGGCACTCCACATAGCTATCATAGTATAAATGTAGTGTCATGCTAGGAAACTTGAGTATTGAGTTTATTCAAACCTGAAAAACCCAACACAAATCAATGGATGAGGATAAACAGTAGAAAAATATTTGTATAGACCAAAATTACATGTTAAACTTGATTTAGCATAGGTTGGCTGTTCAGGGGAGTTGCAGATATACAGCACCCTGAATGGATGCTCTCTACTAATTCTTTGTGGAAATCCACAAGTTTTATTCTTTATTTTTAACAGTCCTGCCACATTAGTAAGATAATTCATATTTTTAAATGTTATTCTAGGTATTAAATACATGCAGGACTGGGCCCCTATCCTGATTCCTTGAAGGCTTCATTTGCTACACCTCCAATTCACTTTAACTACCTCCACAATACAAATGATTCTGCTGACTGACTAGATAACCTTTGGTGGCACATGATTTGCAGGTTTCTGAGCCAGTGGGTAGCTCTAAAAAGTGCCCTAAAAAAAGTTGAGGTTTGATCCTGGCAACATGCAGTACTTTTTTTTTTCCTGTTAGTTTTTAGACATTTAAGTCATTAGTGAACTCTGAATGCATCAATTTGTTGCCTCAATAGCATGAGTTAGTTGCTAAATTTATTTGGTTTATACTTGGTGATTAAGGGAGACTGATTCTCTTTTCCTGCCCTTTGAGGGAGCTCATGGTGTTATGGGGGGCATGTCAGCAATAATTAAGAAATATCCTGGTACAAATCCCAAAAGATACATATTTTTATAAATAATTCCCCATGGAAAAAGTTTAAAAATGATGCACTTGTTCTGCAAATGCTTCAGGCCTTCTCTAAATAGATTATAGTGCTGGGTTTTTTTTAAGAGTGCGTGACTTGAGGTGCACATTTTGCTTGTAACTCATAAAATCACAGAGCAGTTATGTGAGGGGAAACAGAGGAATAATGTGCAGTGAGCTTCAATGCCTCACAAAGGATTTATCACTCAGACAATAACCCAGCTTCTTGTTTTATTCAATTGTAATACAATAAGCATAACAGTTTCTTAGGCCACAACCAGAAATGTATTTTACTGGCATCACACTTACTACTTTTTATTAGTTTTTGATGTGGGCTTTTCCCCAATTTGGACTCCACGGATCAAATTTATTTTTCTCTTTAGAGATTAGTCTTTTAGTGTGTAACATTTCAAAATTATTTTACACTGCACAATGCCTTAAGCCTGTTGGTGGGCATGCTTCACACTTCCTACCAACTGCATGGAATAATATCATTTAGCAGGATTTCAACCACAGATGCAGTCCTTAAAACAATAACCTGTGTGTCTGCTGATTTAAAGATGCTCCCACTTTTTGGTTGTAACAAGTTTTGCTAATTTCAAACAACTGAACATCAGATATTAAGAACATTGGTTGAACTGAAACAAGCTACCCTGTTCCATCATCTGCTTAGGAGCCAGTGAGAGGAAAACAAGACAGGGAAGGCAAATAGAGCACATATAAATTAAGAACAGAAAAAATGAGAAGAGGGTAAAGGTTAGAAAAGAAAACTTTGAATGAAGACAATAACTCAGTAAACCTGTATGAATTGACACTTCCTTTTTGCCTGCCAGTCTTCATTTCTGCACGGTGATAACAACCTCAGTGTATATATGGACTTTCTTTAGATACAAAATTCTTTAAAACCCTCAAGACTTTAGGCACTCAGTTTATAAACTCAGACTCCAAGAAGTATCCCTATTATCCATCACAGTAGAAGTGACCTAATTTTCATATGGTCTGCCACCTTGTTGAACAAATGCTATGTACTGCATAGCTTACTGCAGAGTAAGCAATGTGCCCCTGTAGATGTTCAAGTGAAGATTTTTCAGTTAAGACTACTTTGAATATTGGCAACACGCTGTGTGGAATCCAAAGCAGTTCAGAAGCATCAGTTTAACTCATAGCGCCATTTTATCAGGTAAAGTAATAACTGTTAAGTGATTCATCCCATTATTACATAAGAAATGTATGGCTAAGTCGGATTCAGATCCCATATTTTCTAAATATGAAGATATCATTCATCAAACCATATTTCTTACCTTGAAGGGTTATAATTCAATTAATATATTTCTAATCATACATTAAAGCTCTATATTCTCTTTACATATCACAGGAAGTAGACTAAAATAATCCACACTAGTTATTTAAACAGCACTTTTATTTATAATGCATATAAAAGCAGAATGGGCAAGGCAGGGGTTGAAAGAAACAGATTCAAGAACAAAACTTGTTGTCCTTCAGGTAATGAAGGTCAGGGCACATAATGGAGTAGTCACACCAAACCTCTTAAGGGAGATGCATTTGACACACCACATTTTGGTGCTATTTTCTGGTCTGTCATGGAGTAGTACAAAGCACTGAGCACAGCTAAGAGGCTGCCTTTTGGCTAGCTTTCAAAAGGGACATAAAAGATGTAATCACAAAGATGATTATATTTTACACATAGCATCCTTCTGATTAATATTGGAGTATCCACAAACAACAAGAGCTCAAACAGCTGAGCAAGTCCAGGATCCAGGAGTCCCCTTTGCCCTCACCCCATCAAAACTAATTATATTTAAAAATAATCTTCTGCCCTCATGAGATATTGTGTACTGTTGGAAGATAACTAAATATGAAATTTGGAACAGTGTTGTCAGAGAGAAGTGACTGTGAAATATTAGAGATCAGCACAGTCCAATAGCATCACATAGATGTACCAGCAAATGAGTAGCATTGCAATCCTCTTGTTCTGTTTCTTCCACGTGGATAAAGCAAGAAAGATTAGGCATAAAAGAAATTGCTCTTTAGAAAGCAGTTGATGTTTTGTTTATTTAGAGGCACGGACTTCTACGGGACAAAAGTCCTTATAAGTCACTTGATTTTGTGGCACAAGTTCAGGGAAGAGAACGTTCTCCTGCCAAAGGCACAGCAGTAGCGTAGAGCCTTGTAGAAGCAGCAGCATCCCTGACTGCCACGTCCTTCCTTCTATCAACATCCATGTCTGTCATCCACACAATCGTTGACTGCTTTGATCCATCTTCTCTCTGATCACAAATCTTTTCTCAAATGTTCAATAGAGGGTGAATGACACCAGGCAGCACAGTGATGTCCAGGAGGAGGAAATCACATCTCAGATTTCCAGCATCTTGCCTGTACATGCCCTACCTTCCTCACAGTGATTTGTTTTTTTTCCATTTTCAGGGCCTGCCTTTAATTTGAACAAGTATCTGAAGTTATGTCCATCCTGTCTTCCTCTCATCTGTACTTTCTTGCACAGGTACAGATTCTCTTGTTCTGCAAAACCCTTTAGAAAGTTAAAGCAAAGCAGCTTTAGCACTCTCCATAAAAGCAGGGATTCAAGAATCTGGCTCAAGTTTTCTCTCCCTTTGATCTTCCCACAATCTTCCATTCTCACTTCCAGGCATTATTACACTTATGATTCAATAAAACTCAAATTAAGCTGATGTTGTAGAAAGCTGGGCTGGAATGTTAGCTTGTGCTTAAAGTTGAGTGTAGGTACCAGCATCTGACTGAATAGTCATGACTTACGATCAATGCTCAGAAATTGATAGTAATCAGAAATGGATGCCAAGCAATCAGGGGCTTATGTAGCCTCCTGAAACAGGGCTCGTATTACATGTCAGCAGTTGTCTTCTGTAGCTTATGTCAAAAGTGACCCCTTTCCTAGATTAGACAACAAAGCCAGTGCACAGAATATGATGCTAGAAATCCTTCGGTCACAGTAATTATCATAATTGTTTTAAAATCATTACAAAAAGTGTCTTAACTTTACATTAAAAAAATGCCGTAATGATAAATTTCTTACAAAGAAAAAAAGTACATTTTTGAATTAAAAAAGCAACATTATCGTTCAAAAAAAGATGATTATAAAATTAGAACTGTGCTCTAAACCTTGACCTGGAGACTTAGATTTTATTTTTTAATTTTCTCAAGTCTAGGTTGCTTTTTTCAGTTCATGAAGAAACTGAGACATGAAAAAGGCATTTTTAGCCAGTAACACATACATTTAGATTTCTGGGTTTAGGTTTTGGAAAAAATGCACCTAGTTGTTTTCTTATTACAATACTGCTGGTTTTGTTCACCGGTCCATGTTTTTCTTGGAATGTGGTAATGTGGAATGTTTTAAATTAGGGGGTTTACTTTTTACTATCCAATGTCTACTAAATAAGTCCATCATCTAATTCTAAAATTGTGAAGCAGCAAACACACACTTGTAGCCAGCAATACATATATTTTTACTTCAGAGAAATGCTCTTCTGTTCTAAATTTACTGCAGAAAGTTTCAGAGACAAAAGAAAGGCTCTTTGCCAAACCTGGCTTTGCTTCTTTATAATAATACTTTAGGTCTCTTCAAATATCCTAACTAAATATTGTAAACTGCTGAGAAGTTTCCATCAAGGCTATAATCAATAATAACAGTTGCTAAGCTTCAGCTGACATAACATCAGAATCTTTTGCATACAATTGTTTCAAATGAAACTATGGAACAAATGAAGGCATTAGATTGGACACAAATATTAATCAAAGTCATATTTTATACCCTAGTTATAAACAGTTTTTGAAATATGAGCCATGTATTATATTAAAAAGATACAGGATATAATCCCTGCTACTGCAACCCACTGCATATTTTGCCACCCACAACAATCACTATTGTCTGTTGAATACACATGCTGTTTGGAATATGTACTGACGGGTGCATTAACAGTGTTGAGACACCCTCAAGAGGTTTGGATTTGGGGTTTGGTTTAAATAAGAAATTTAAAGCTGGAATTACAATCTGATACTTATTTGAAGCTCTAGAACATTACCCGTACAATTCCTTCCCTTAAAATTGGAACAGTTAACCTTGTGTTCAAGGCATTGGCTTGCGTTCAGTTCCCAGGTCTGATACACAATTTTCTGAGATATTTCTAGTCCTAAAATTTGGGCTAATAACACGGTGTTTCATTATCTCCTTTTGTGTTGTTCTCTGGTTATTCTAGTGTATTTGACCAGGAACTGTCTCTTACTATACGTGCAAACCATATACAAAATTATGGACTCTCACTCTCAGTGGGATCTCTAGGTACCACTGCAAATGTTATTAACCATGCCTAATTTATTTCCAGAAAGAAAAACGCTTCCCCTGCCTCTGTTCATTATTTTTTTCCCCGACAGTTTTGGAGTCCACAGCTTGATGTTGTCTTTCCAGAAAGGGAGAAGAGGAATTTTAAAGTTCCAGCGTCTATATCCTTAGCAAGGCACGTTACCTAACGTAAGAAATCCATTTTGTCTAATGCAGACTGAAACAGCACAGTAAAACCCTTCCTAGATTGTCTTTCCAAACACCACTCAGCATGATGCTCCCTGTCTGAAAAAAAATACCAAACAGTCCAGTACTTGGAATTACAATGGACATCTCAGAACCACAAACTAAGATCACTTTCAGTTTGATTTGAGAGCTCTTTGATTGACATTGATAGTGGTTTTGAAGAGGATTTGCTAAGAACCAAAATTGTATCATATTAGAAACAGTTCATTTGGAGAACGTGTGTCCCTCCCCAGCTTGTAATAGCTGTGAAGGTACAGACATTTTCCTCTGTATTTCATAAACCACTAGTCCAAGAGAACCCTAATTTAATGAAGGAAAAGGAAATTACTCCCCATGTAGCTTTTTAGAATACTGAACCGGGTATTGTCTTGAAGACCACAGACTTGCACACTGCAGATTGTGCTGAAGAAATATCTGAGCTGTCCCATCCCCCACTTCCCCCAGGCAAAAGTTTCTAACAGTTTACTTGAAAGGCTCCCATAATTTCTGTCTGTAGTGTGGGTGTTGAGCCGGTGCATGTGACGAATGTTAGTTCTCATCCAGGTAGCATGGCTTGACTAGCTTAGGAATTGGTGCTGATGCACTATCAGGGTGATAAGAAATAATGCCACTTTATGGGTAACAATTCTCATATTGTTGTTTTCATCTAATAAGGATCAACACTTGTATGGTCCAGCTGACAGGGTTGTGGACAAAACACTGAATTCCCATCTAGAGCTATAGTGTTTTATATCACAAAATAAGATAGGTGGGAAGTTCTGCTTTTTAAAATCCCATGCAAAATGCTTCACATCAAAAGAAGTTGACCTGCAATAATTTCTCATTAGAAATTTTTATTCTGCAAGCACCTCTGTGCCAAACCAATCATCTCTCCCCTCTTCCCCCCACTTCCAGCAGTATTGTATTTGTAGATTTGGAAATATTTAGATTTAAGATTTTGGGTTAGTTTTAACATACAATAAGACCACAGTCAGGAATAACAGAAGCTTGGTGGTTTATGTCCATCATATGTCCAACATCAGCGTGCTGGGTCTATTAATAGGAATAGTGTTACCTTGAACTGCTCTTGGACTGGATTTGTACTAGAAAAACATATACTCACTGCAAGGGTTGATATATGGAACTTGGAAAATCAAATGAGCAGGTTAAGATAGTACTACTATTCTGTTCTTCCTCATGTTTATACTTCAGCTTCTAGTCAGCTTGTATAATAAGGAACAGCTGCAGAACAGGCAAGATCTATAAATAAAAACAGAAACAACAAAATGTCACATTTTGATAATATTAACCAGTGTCTTCATGTGTGTTCACACTGAAGATTATGCCAAACTATTCAGCTGTATGACCATTCAGACTTCCAAAAACTTTGGAAAAAAAAAAAGTTTCAGTTACTATTCACCAATGTGCTCTTTTAGGAGGCAAGATTTTCATCACGCTCACCAGAATGCCACTAACTGAAGAAAATCCAATAAACTGAAATAAAAACTGAAAACAACAATTCAAGTTTTATTCTTAATAATATTGATGGTAGACAATGTTTTTCCTTCCACAAAATGAGTTATTCTTTTTCTTTAATAAATCAGTTCCTAGAAGGGCACTATAACAGATACTTGCATTCAGTACCATGTTTCCTTAGACCACTTTTCAGATATCCACATTTCTGTCAGAAATGCCTGGGATGTCATTTGCAAATAGGATGGGAAGGATTTTAAAAGAACAATGTGAAACTAACATATGCATTCAGACTCACAGCTCCCATTCATATAATTTATTTTTATATCAAAAAAATGTGTCTCTCACAAAGACATCAAATTATAAATTTCTTTATAGAGCAGTGATGCATGAGAATTTTTTTTAACCAAGCAGTTCTTTGTGTTTACTTCCTATGATAGCACTAGAGCAGTGTTCAATAGTGTCCACATGGATGACTCAGTCCCAACGTCAGTTCTTTGGCTTCATCAGATTGCATAAAAGGTATATTTCCTTCTTTGGAAACGGACTTTAAGATGAGAGTCTCGCTGAGTACACAACAGTCAAAGGCATTTCAGTTCTGTACTGAAAGCCACACAGATAGGCTTCTGCACCGTAGCTGTAAAGTGCTGCTCAAAAATTGTTTCCATTTCCAGACAAAGATTAGATTTCAATCCCAATAAAGTTGAAAATTAATGTCTTTTAACATGACTTTATTCCAGTGTCAATCAAAAAGCAACTATATACATACAATGGATGAATCTATGATAATACTGTGGCGGGAGGAAAGTATGGTAGAGATCTTTTTCTTGACAAATAGTACAGTCTCAGCAACCCAAAATTGCTCTTAGGTGTGCTTGGCTTTCTCTGCTTGAAAGCAGTATAGTAGCTGAAAGGTAGTGTATCATCAACCTACCCACTGTAAGTGAGATTCCAAATTTTGCCATCCAAGCTTTGATTTGTGTATGACAAGGTAACTACAGCTAAGAGAAGATGTGGTTTTTACTATGCACTATACAACAAATGAGCCAAACAAAATATGAAATGTGGATTCTGCTGCCGATTGTTTTAGGGCATTTAGTTGGGGATGCAGAAAACATAACCAGACTCCAGGTCATCTTCACTTTAATAAATAATTCTGCAAACTCAAATAGGCCTTTTCTTAGCAGGTGAGTAAAGTGAGTTCCCTCATTTCCTTTCTGAGAAAATGATATTCCAGTCAAAGTACCTAACTGCAGTTGAAATGCAGCAGAGTTAGGAACTTCTGTTCAAGGGGCAGGACTAGAGGCATGATCCTTCCTTGTCATTTTACATTAACTGGTCTGGCCAATTTCGTCCACCTTCCTTTCCTTATTCCCACAAGCGAGTGTCATCCTTTCCAAATTTTGCTCTTTGGTACTTAACTCAGTCCTTGCATCGCATAGAAAGCTTGGATCCTAAATGTGATATGAATTCTCCAGCCTAGCAAAATACATGAAAAAACTGTGTTACAATACAAAGAAAAGTTACAATCCTAAGTTAAATTTGTGATTCCCTCTGTGATTACCTTATTAAATGTATCTTGGTTTAGGTGTGTCAATTACTATTTACAATTGTACAGATCTTAAAAGTAGAGCACAGATGCTGAAAAACTTTTTTTAATTCTTTGTGTTAAATGCTGCACAAGCACATAATGAAACGGTTCTCACTTCAACAAACCATGTACACGTGCAAGGAAAACAATGAAAAGAAGCTTGTACTGCATACTTCACAGTTAAACAAACCCCCACATATCTGCTTTTTTGCCACAGTCATAATACTAAGACACTGTATTATCACAGTAATTTTAAAAATTATTTCTTAAGTAGAAGTGCAGCTGATATTTCACTGGCTCCTTTTTACAGATTTCAGTGGCAAACATTCACACACATTATACACGTGTTTAATTTTTTATACTGTAATTTCAAGATGAGGCTCAAGCCCCCAGGTATCTTCATTAATTAAATGTATCAGTTTAATGCACACACACACACACACACACAAAACCTTACTTGCAACACTGTCTCTGTATGTGTTACTCCAGAATTCAAAAAGGGGAAGGCAGGGAGGAGGGGAGTTAGGTTTTACCAGTAGTTTTATTTTTAAAATGTGAGGAAATCAGAAAAGAGGTTGTGTCAAAATGTACTCACCAGTTCTATTGTGGTCTAAGGACTTTACAGTTTTCAGAGGTCATGTTGGGCTGTGGTTTGGGTTTATTCCCACAAGGACTGGGGTCCAACTTTCAAAGGCTCATGTTTTTACACTAGAGACAGGGACAGAGGGGAAGCAAAAGAGGGTTTTAGACACTGTAAGACTATACATCTTCAGGGAGTGTTTGGGGACCTAACCAACTCCCAGTGCCCCAAGGATGTTCTGACAGGAGCCTTGCCTCCTAGGAGCCTTTATGAGCTCCTGCTGTGTAAAATAGCTGAATAATTGTTGAGACCTACTAGCTAGCTGCAGGAGATTCTGACCACTTGCATCTGGGCAAGTGAGGGAGACCCTGTGACAAAGGATTGCTCAGGGACTGTTTCCATCCACTCTTCTCTGGCAGTAAATACTGTTACAGAGATTGGAACTAGATAATCTTTAAGATCCCTTCCAACCCAAACCACTCGATAATTCTATGATCTCCTTCACTAATTGCAATGACACCATGGTTCAGCCCCTTCTCTTAATTTGCTGGGGTAATAAAAAAGTCTCAAGCCTTTGAACGCACACTGATCTCCCTCACATGGTCTCTCTGCTTCCCACCTCACTCCCAAGGGTCTGTTGTCAAAGAATAAACCCATATGAGGTGACTAATTTATCACTACACATTTTCTTTGCTGATACCCTAAGCAAAGTGTTTGGTTTCCTAAATTTCTCTAGCCTAGTAATATTTCTTGCAGGTCTTATGTTAGATTGAGTTCTTCATAAGGTTTCTACGCTGGGCTTCTATCAAGGTAGAGATCTTTGTAAAGTTAGTGGTTCAGAATATCAAGCTGCTGTTCAAATGTGAAGATGCAAGCCTCTCTAACATCACTGGCTAAGTAGGCCTTGTTGAGTTGTTTAATACTGGGAAAAGAAAATATTCTTCAGCAAGCTGCTATAATGTTGAATGGTGGCTGTGTGTGATGTCAGCTCCTTGGTACCCAGAATGATATGAAAGAATAGGCACTTCTGCAGTTAATGGTGTAAAGAACGCTACTTCAGTAAATATTGCATTAAACCACAACCCTCTGGAATCTTTCTTATTCAGCTCGTAGCTAGTCTCTGTTCTTAGGTTTATTTCTGCATTTTAGCCACTGACGGGGCAATGTTCAATGCATGAAAAATTCTAGCAGTAAGATTTAAAACTGACCTCGGTCCTCTCCCACTTGCTTGTTATGCCTCTGATACTCTGCATGCCTTTAGGATTTGTTACAGGAGGAAAAGCGCAGAAAATCTCCAAACTGCCTTGCCAATACCTTTGTGGAATGCTTGCCTCCTCTTCCTCCCTCCTTTGCACTTCAAGGACAGATCCCACTAGAAATCACTGTGAAGAAGAAAAAAAGCAGCACGGTTAAGGCCAGTTTAATAAAAAGCCTTCTCCCTCTTTTCAAAGACAGCCTGACATACAAAACTGGAAAGTAACTCTATCTTACTTGCATAGTTAACACAGTTAACAGGAGGGTTGTCTTCATAACTGTATTTACAGGCATAACCATCCCCTGAGATATATACACCTTTACCCTCACTGAGGCTGTTTCACCAGGGAGAAAGCAATGTGAAGTTGAGAAAGAAAGCACCAAAGTCTTAATCTAGTTCTGGATTAGTATCAGTATTATTATTACTCATAGTATAGAATAGCTGAGGTTGAAAGGCAACTCTGCTGATTCTTTAGTCCAACTCCCCTGCTCAAAGCAGGGTCAGCTACAGCAGGTTGCCCAGGACCATGTCCAGTTTGGCTTTGAATTTGTCCAAGGGTGGAGACTCCGTAACCTCCCGAAGCAACCTGTGCCAGCATCTGACCAGCATCAGAGTGTTTTTTCCTATATTTAATTAGAATTTCTTGTATTTCAGTTTCTGCTCACTGCCTCTTATCCTCTCACTGGATGCCACATTCCTTAGTGGTGGTCCATTTTTTGCCACTACAGCACTAAGAATGTTTTTTTTTGCCCCAGTATTTTTTTCTCTCTCATACCTTCTACCTCAATTCTAGTTCAGCTCTGACTCCCGTATCAGGAGCCATAAAGAACTATAGTAAGAATTGTTTTATTCTAATATTGAACCAGGTATTCTTTAAGGTTATGAAGTCTCTCCTCCTTTGTCAGGCTTCTCACTACAACTTTTTCTGCTCATCTTCCAGAAGCATTTCTATGACAGGAAATAGACAGCATAAAACATAGCATTCTGTGAGAAGGCCATGCTCTGATCACTAGCACTCTCTGTGAAGAGTTATCCTAGGCTTCCATTCCCCTTGCTAACCATCAAATAGCTGAACTATTTAAAAATTAATTTTTTTTTTTAAGTCTCTGCTAAGCTGAGATCTTTTCCTGGCAAGTTCATGGCTGGAATCAATTTTTATAGCCACATTACCAAACAAAGTAAAAATACAGGGCTTAATAATGGAAAACCTGACACAATCTGAAATATAATGGAGCAGGCGTGCTGCTGTAATAATTCTTTTAAGCCTACAGAAACTAAGCAATGTTAATTATTTATCAAAAGCAAAGCACCCATTTTAAACATTTTTCAAGGAGATGTGCTCATTTAATTTCTTGCTACTATATATTATTTTATATCAGTAACTCATTCAAAGCCACTTACAACTTACACAACACTTACACAACTGGGAGGACACTGATCAGAAATAATACCTACAACACACATGACACAAAGCCTAACAAAAACATTGAACTAATCAGCTGTGCAATCTTCTTGTCTTCCTGTGTTAGCTTCTCTTCCTCCTCATGGTTTTGCCCACCCAAGCACTCCATATTTACATGAGGGACTGTCTTTGATTTTTTACTGTGAATAGTTTGGAAAAGAAGCACCCCTATCAGTGCTATATGGTTTAATCACTGCAGCAAAGAATACTTAAGAATTATATACTGGGCCAAAACTAGATTATGTTTGTTTCAAACCCACAGATACCAAGGAAATTTCCCTAAAGTTCATTTTGTTCCATAGTGTTCTTATTTATTAGCCTTTGTTGTGTAATACAAAAAGTAGCTTAATCTTCTTTTGTTTCTTGCCAATCTCTTAGCTGGAAGAGGTGGAAAAAAAAAATCTTTTGAAAGGCAATTGCTTAGTTCTGAAGAAATATCTGGGAAGGAGAGGTGAAAAAAGATGACTAATGGAAGGAAAAGTGTAGTCAATAAAAATTTTAAAATGATATGCTGTCAAACAAAGGCTTTATAATGCAAACTTAAAATGCTCTTACTTCAATCTTCTCATATTCATTCTTCATCTTCTTTTATTCTGACCTTGGTCATCAGTCTGGAATGATGTACTATATTCTCACTACAACCTTAAGGTTGCTGTGAATTAATTGTATGCTTCTTTCAGTCCTCATTACAGTCTTTGACACAAGAATGAGTTTTCACAGAAGTGAATGCTAGGATGTTCTGATTCTCATTGAATATTCTCATTAATCCATTCTTAGGACAAAGACTAATGATAAAGAATAAGCACAGATATTAATTATTTTATTTCTCATGGCGATCTTGGGGATGTAATGAGAATGGGATGATCACCCCTTTTTGGTTCTTAAAGTAAGGGGGTTTTTTAAGTATAGAAAAATATTCAAAATTAATTTATTCTTGTAATTAAACTGTGATAAGACCAGAAGCTTAAAACACATCACATTAATTCATTCTTGTGCTAGTTTTAAGGGCCCAAACCTGTAAGTGCCAATTAGAGTGAACAGAAGAGGAGGAGACAGGTCAGTGGAGAGTAGAGCGTCACAAATTAATTTTTTTGAAAATTTATGTGCTGAAAATAGTCAACGGTATAGTCCTAAGATGGCAACACGGTGTAATAATATTATAAATTACCTCTGTCTGCGTTTCTATTAATTTCCAATATGTTTTCTGTGCACTAACAGAGTTCCTTAGTTATACATGTCTGTCACCTCAGTATAGATGGCATATTGATTTACACTATAGTTTATCAGAAATCAATCAACAGTTAAACTGTACCTCATCTGATAAACAAACTGGTAGCTAAAGCTATCGTGATTTCTTTTTTTTTCTTTTTGAGAGGCTTATTGCAAAGTGAAATCCATAGATCTTTCATGGTATGTCCATCCTTGAGAGAACAAATACTGGGAGAGGGCAAATATTATCACATATGGGAAAGGCATTAAGGAAATCTAGGTTGCTGAAATTGTTCAGAAGAGCACAAGGCCCTGAACTCTGAACAGCTTCCTCTACTGGCCCTTTCTTCTAGAAAGTTATTTTAAAACAGGAGAAGGTAGGAGGACAAATTCTGGCTTTCTCTTGTATTCCATTTAAACCCTGAGCCCCACACTTGTTTCAGCAGGAGGCAGGTGAGAGATTCTGACTACTGAGGTCCTTAGTAAATTATTGATAATGCTGTCATTTATATTGGGATGGGAGAAGAGTGTGAAGAATCCTAGCAAGATTCGTCATTTACTTCCAAATCTTTTTTTAAATGAAGTTTTGTGTCAATCCTTTTTTAAGAGCATCTTCAGTCTTTCCCACAGCTTTCACAGTTTTGGTGTTATATCATAGGCATATTTTGATTTAGAGCAGAAAGAATACATTGCTAATTTCAAAATAATTCCATTAATTTGGAAGTATTCCATTATAGATAGGAAGTGACAGATACTCAGTCTCATAATGTGGCGATGCACAGAATGAAAGCAGTATGTTAGCCATGTGCTCATCCCACTCCCAGCCAATTCCAGCTCAGTCTTTCACTGACCCTACTCACCTTCCACATACAAAACTCAAGGACATACCTGTGGCTGGCCCACTCAGGGATCCTTAAATAAATAGGAGTTACTTCCCTGCAGTTGCAAGTGCTAAGTACTCATTGATAGTTGCATGTTTGTGCTGAGCCATACAACAGTTAGACCTAAAGACATAAAAGAGAAATGAAAACATGTTTCTCTGACTGTATTAATTTGGCATTTTTTTTCATGTTGATATTAATATAGCTGTATGACTACAGCATTCCTTACAGCCCTATTTCTGAATAGTGCAGTGCCTGTGAAAAATCATCTAATTTCTAAACAGTATACAATAAGGTGTTTCTAATGAGAACCAAAAAAACATGTACTCCATAGACTCCATTAAAGTTGAAGAACAATACGAATGCACTAAGAATTCTTATCCTGTCTGTATTCAGCAATCTCACATCATAGAATAACAGATATGCAGGAAAGCCATCTGCAGACTTCAAACCTAACCTGGTCTCTCTAATCCAGGCACCTTTTATGTGTGTGTTTGTGTTTTTTTCAAAAAACTGTTAGGCATCTAGAAGGGTATCTGTTGGACAGGAGCCTACAAACTTACTGCGATTTCTCTAAGTACTCCCTACAAGAAGGGAAAATCATATAAATACATCAAAACTCAGGATGACATTGAACTAACAAAAGGAATTCGCATGGCAAAGTTGTTGCAGTATTTGTTTCTTAAGTAGTTTTAAAAGCCCTGAGCCTAGAGAATCTCCTGTGTAAGAACAGAGGGAACTAATGCAGGTTCATATTTCATTTGAAATATTTTAAGGCTATTTGACTTATTTTTCTCAGTCACAGCACCCCATTGGGCACTAGGAATAAGAAAGAGGTGTGCAAGCAGATAGAAATATCTATGCTCCATCTGCTTACAGTGTTTTTATTGCACGAGGAGAGATAGTGTAGCAATCAGGAGATGCTGAAATCTAGCACAGAATCTTCTGACAATGCAGCATATGTACAGCTCTCCACTCAACTACAGGAATTAGCCACAGCTGCCCTAGTAGCTTGAGATCTGTAGATGAAGAGTGCTATAATCTTAGGTAGATTTCATTAAGTTATCTGAATAGGAATCAAGAGAGATGCATCCAGTTCTTTGGTAGGTCATATGGGCTCTCATCTCATTCAGCTAGACTCATCTTGAGCAGTACATTAAAATTAAATTTGTGTTTAAATGTTGATTTGTGCAGTGTAAATCTAACTCTGATTTCAGGGAGTTTTGCACAACGAAGATAAGGATAATAAACGTATTTTTGCTGCCATAGCCATTCAGGATGTAAATTCTAAAAGAAGAAATTTTCTTCTTACCAGTGTACACCTGTATCTAATTTTATTTTGGCTTTGTTCACGTTCACTTGATCGGATTTTCATGAATATACTGGCAGGCTGGTCAAGGAACGGGAATGTTCACCTCCTCATTGAATTTGGAGTTTGATCCAACTAACACTAGAGGTAATGTAAGTGTTCAAGGCACTTAGGCCTATATGCAATACTGCATTCATGGAACTTCAAATTTAGCAGCATCTTACTCGCATTAAAAACTCGATTCTGAGATTTTTTGCATCCAGTTAGGAAACAGAATTGTAATGTCTGACCCATTTCTTTACTCAAAACAGTTTAAATATCAATTTGTACAGGCTAAATATTAACAATGAATAAATCACAAACCAAAAAATTACTTTCCAAATCATTTCTAATTATTAAGAAAATCATATTTTGCAGCCAGAAGACAGGTGAAGACTCATAGAATAAAGTAGTGGTTATAGTCCCTTCTCCCAATTTTGTATCCAATTATGTCAGATATTTCCCAAAACAGTGTGTTGCATGACACAAATTTATCTGTGATGTTACCTCATTGACTGCCATTTGAATTGCCTTCCATGGCATTACACCAAAGGTGAATGAAGTCTTATGCCTTTTCATATATTCTATTCCTAGTCAAAATATCACGGGAAGGCATTAAGTAGAGTGCTTTCCCACTGTACTGTAGCACTGACTAGAGGAGGCCAAAAGAAGGGAAAACATACCTTTGGGAGTTGGCAGAGAATTCACTGGGACAGGTAAAAGCTTAGAAGAATTTGCAAAAGTAGCAGCCAAAGACTACGAGAAACATTTTTTTGTTGTTTATAAGTACTGTTTTAAATAAAAATTTCAGACTAGAAATTAAAATTTAAACAAGGTAAGTGCCTCAGAGAACCAGGCTCTAAAGCAGTCCCTTAACGGGACTCCAGCACAGCCTTTATTTTTTAATGCTAAGATGGGAAAGGTTTTGTCATTAAACTTTAAAAATAATCAAAATAAAAATCCTTTTGGTTTTTGTGGGCTGACTGTTACTAAGAACGATTGTGTTCACTTAATGGGTGTGCATTGGTAAGGAGAACTTCTTCTGTGTAATAGGGGTTAGATTCAAATTTAAGCTTGTTTTGGCCGTCCTATAGTCTGTATTTTTTCTATCAATTATGCAGAACATCATGTCTGAAGTATCTGCTCTTTAACAATTACATCTCAACCATTAGTATGTGTGTAAGCTCTTAAGGACTCACTGCTTTAGGAACATGAAATAAGAAATGGCATGTGAGACAACTGTATTAGATGGATGTGATCTGGAAGACCAACCCTTGCTGTCTTTCCTATTATTTGCAGTGAGAAGTACAACAAACACGCTTTAGCATCATAGCGAACACTTTTATGCTAGACAGTTACCCAATTCAGCACAAACCTTGAGAAAACATAAAATTACCATTTTCCTGTTCTGCTATCAAAATCAAACATCAAAATTTTCTACACTGCAGAAGGTTGTGCAAAGACAGAGACATTACCCATTCTTTAGCCTCCTGCTTTTCAGTCTCCCTCAGTAGATCATTAAACTGATCATTGTAATAAGTAGAAACATACAGAATATAAACAGGAGATGCTGCAGTTGAGGAACCAAGTACATTCATAAAGGACAAAGCAAAGCCAGTCTGTAGGAGATTAAGTCTGTAATACAGTAAGGTACCTCTTAAACTGAGCCTTTAGGCCCTGTTACTACCTCTATGTCAGTAATGAAAAGTAAATGAAAATAAATACACAAGCAATGTTCCTTGATCCACACAAGGTTTAATACATGCTGATGAGCATCAATATTTCCAACAACAAAATTATGCCTTTCTACTCATCACTGGTGGACCTTGTTCTCACAGTATTGCTACTTATTTTGGTAATGAAAGTCATTTGAAAGTTGAATCTGCAAGTGAATGTACTGTGGTGTACACAGTGCATAGTTCCCATAAATTTAGCACACAGGAATTTATTTCAGCAGCTACAGCTTTCAGTAGTTCATCAGTTTTGTTTTGCATGAATGTAATTTACCTTTCAGACACCAAAGGCTTACAGTACAGGTCTTGTATTGAAACAAAACTAGTACTGTAACAGCACTAACATCATGCTCGGGGGGGGTGGGGAACCCTCATATTTATTCGAAAGTTTTCGAAGCAGTTAAACTCAAACACAGATGTATATCTCTGCACATTTTTAGAGCAGTGTTAACATTCTGGTTGCACAAGGCAAGTAAAATTACAGTTTCAATAATGCAGCTGTAATTATTTCTATAATACAAGGATGCACAGTCTCTCTTTTTTTTTTTTTTTTTTCTCCCCCTTCTTAAAAAAGGAAGCCACAAGAAGAGGAAAGGCAATTGAAATGCTATCATATTGTACAGTCGCAGGTCTAAAGGAAAGAGAAACGCTGTGGTCCAAAACAAAATAAATCACTGAGTTTCAGAGACAGTCTTATCTATTGGAAATAGCCACAAATGAAGGGCAAGACAAAAAGACATTTCAGACCTTGAAAGTGCAAAGATTTGCAATGTTGTTTGGATTTATTGGCTTTCAGGAAGAAGGACCCATTTCATTAGTGGAAATTTTACCTTACCAAAGCACAGAGACTTTGGCCAACTTTCTGCTACGCATGTTAGCTTCCTTTGTAAAATAGGGGCCAGCCAGGTTTTTGTTGAAGTCATTGGGACTTTTTGTGTTGATTTCAAGATGAATAGCCAGTGTGTCCCAAGCAGAGATGAGGGAAAAACCATGGTCCCTCTTACTCAAAGTGTTCAGTTCAGATCAAACACTGTGAGCTTCAGGGGTGTGCTTCCTGATGCTCTCTTCATGCCTTAGACATTTCTGTTCACAATAACCAACTTCTATAGTCAATTTTACAACTGCGTTTGTGTTCTAGAGAGGAAATCTAATACTAACCATGGAATCCTGTCAAGAATTCAGTAAACCAAGTGACTTTTCATGGCATTTTACAATAAAGAAAACTATTCAGGTAAACTGACAAGTCCAAATAGGAATAGGAGACTCCAACTAAGGTGTATGTTATGAATCATTGCCTACTAACCCTGCTGGGATTGAGAGAGAATCCCCAACCCCAAATGAATTCAAATCAATTCACAGGGATTCTTAAACTTTTGCTAAAAAGAGAAGCCAAAATGCTGACAGCTTTATTAGCGCATATAACTCAAAATAAGATCCAATGCATTTTAAGCCTTCAAGGGTACCTTTCAACATGAATCTAATTCCTTTTAAGATACCGTCGAACTTCCTAAACAGTACTACATCTTGCTAAAATTTTGTAGGTGTTTATATTTTCACTAGAATGAGATATTTTGCCAGCTGGGCTAAAAGCTGCCTCTTCAATACGTATTCCAGCAATATATGCTGAGTTTCAAAAGCTTGTTGTCCCTTTGGGATTGCTATAAGCCTTGCTACTACAGTGTTCAGGATCTTCTAAGAATCTACGGAGTTATGACAACTTTGTGTTGTGAGACCTTTATATAAAACAAATACAGCTAAAATTTTATATTTCTTTGCTTCTCTTTATGTATCAGGCTCTTTCCATGAACATCGTGGAATTTTGCCTAAGCAATCTTCTACAACTGTAAAGAATGCATACATCAGATATTTATGGCCTACTTTATTTTCATGGTGCATGTGCACATACATATATGTATTACAAATCTTTTGATATTTTACTGTAAGTCTCAAATATTTGGTAGAGCACCAAGAAGCATTTTTGGGGCCATGCAAGGTGTGCAGAGTCAATGCTGTATGGACCCTTCTGGACTAAATGCTTACTGCACATCCATATGCAGCTGAGGGGTAGAGAGGAGGCACAGGACTTAATGTTCTACATAACCTTGCTTAGGTCTGTGCTGCTTCTGGGTTTTTACGTGAATTTTTTTTTTTTTAAATAGGCTTCAAGCACCATTTATACATATCCCATCTTATCTCTATCAAATAAATATCATGATAGGGTCACATAACATTAATTTAAATCAAACAGGATAAATATTTTAAAATATAAAATAATATGAAAGATGCTTTACTATTACAATGATGTGACAAGTTAATATGTTTCTTATGTCATCACAGAAAAAAATATTATCTGCTGTCGCAAATATACAAGAATACAAATAATTTTTTAAATCTGGATTTACTACCAGCTTTAGCGTCCTAGTAAGGAAGAGGGATTCTTCCTTCAAGATTGCTTCTTTTACATTGTTATAATGTAACGAGTCCTCAGAACACTACTGGAGTGTAAAGAAAGTCATCTCTCATTAAGCATGAAAGAGCAAGTATCTTAACTAAGTTATTCGATTAAATGCCCCCACAGATACAGTGGACTATTTTAAGCCCACTGAAGGACAAAAGCTGTAGTCAATATGTTGGAAAAGGAGGTCTAGACTAAATCAGTAAAGGTTCGTTGGGACAGGAGACATTCTTCACTGCACCCAGTCACACCAGTTTTTTTGATACTTGAGATGTTCCTCTTTCCCTGTCCTTTACCACTCCTTTTATATCCCCAGCTGTCTCCTGCTTCACCAATGGTTTCATTTGTATTTTGTTTTCCAGAAATTTGAAGTGTACTCCAAATAACATCCAAGTCCGACCTAATATTATCTCTGTTAAGAAAACATTTTATTCAGGATATGTGACAGTTTAATTAACTTTTTAAAAAACTAGCAAAATAGGAGCAACATTATAACATTATATACAACATTGGAAAGTAGTTGCAGCTTTTCTTTGGGGTTTTTTTGTTTTGTTTTAATGCTGACACGGCAGGAACAGCAGCTGTCGGAGCTGCATACTTGCATTTGCTCCACATACCCTCCAAGGCCTCCTGTCTTGTCCTTGTTATAACTACAGCGACATTAGCCTCCTAACTAGCTTAATAGCCAAGGCTTTTCATCAAGCAATATTGGTCAAAGAATTAAGGTCAGTCTGGCAGTTGCTGACCTCTCTATTCACATAATAAATCCTGATTACTCTAGGGTTACGGTTCATTTATATAACCTCATTGTCATATACTTTATTGGACATTCACACCTAGCATAACATTTTGCTAAGTATATGAAAATAAATCGTAAGCTTAGGTATTGTGGCACCAAAAAAAAAAAAAAGAAACAAAGAAAACAGTAACAGGCAAGCGAGCGAAAAATGGAGATGATAGCTGTAGTTCTATCAAAAAAGTATTCATCGATATGCAGTGAAAACAATGAAATAGAATTATTTTTCCTCAACAGTTTTCTGCAACAAAATACCTGTTACAGATTCCCCAAAATAAATCAAAAAAAGTCTCTAAATGAGAGCATTTTACTTTATGTTCAATTACAGTATTAACTTAAAATATTCACTACAAGTATAAAAACTACCCTGCAGTAGTAGGAACCACCTAAAACCCCATCAGTTGATACAAAAATGAGTAGTCTATTCTGAGAAACAAAGACTATGGAGAAAATACCATGCCCATTGTATTGTTACTTCCCCATACTATCTCCAATATTGCTAGGACATAGTATTAAAACTGGTTTAAAAACTGTTTTCCTGTCCCTGCTCATCTGCCACAGAAGTCTCAAAATTTGCCAGAGATACAGGCAAAGTGCTGCTGAACTTCAAGAGCTTTCTCCCATAACAGCCCCTTAATCCAGTACAGATGAAGTTGCCCATATGAACTATTCTGAAGCAGCTTTAGTTTATGCCACAGACCAAACTACTGTCAGTAGCCTAGTGGCAAAAAAACCAAGACATGCTGTCTTCACGTTTTCATTTCTGATAAAATAGAGCTGGGCTTAAACTCAAGGACTCTATGGCATCTAATGAGAAGCTTTTGATTAAATAAATATTCTTTTCAAAAATGAATGCTTTTCAATAAATACCCATCCTATTGAGTACTTTTAATAGGAACTTTTAAACGAGAATAATGTTTTCATTCGTAAATTCTTTTTCTCCGCAACATTCAACTCTCAGCAAGCTCATTCATCACAGAAGTGATGAATGTCAAGTTATCTGTTTAAGAACATTACAAACATTACTATTTTTCTTCATTTCCATCAAAATTTTGCACGTAAAAGCAGGTCTTTCAAACTTTTGTAGAAGAGTTTTCTCTTTTGTTTTTTTCATAGATATATAGTCTAGATAGCTAGCAATTGTTGGCAATTACAGTTCAGTTTTGTGTATTCAAAGAGAAATGCAGTCAAATACCTTATCTCATGGGTTCGTTACATAATATCTTCTTTGTAAATGGCTTATCTTCATATGCATAGCCTTCTATGACCAGTGTATTCCCATTTCATTTTAAATTCATAAACAGAATATTTTCTTATTTATCTGAGATCACGTCATCTCTCTTTTGCACTGTCAATAGTCTGAAAACTTACATGTCACCTCTGCTTACTTAAGGCCCAAACATAGTACAAGCTGAAAAAGTGCTGTGCTCCAAAAAAAATCTGTTTGAGGGTGCGTTCTAGGACATCACGGAGAGAAGTAAAATCTAGGCAGTTTTGCAAAGATGATCACCTTAATGATGAATTAGCACACACTAAATTTGCAGCTGCCACCTAACTAGGAGGAGAGGCTGCAGCCTTCAGAGCTAGAGTTCAGAACGAAGCTGATATCAAATGACCTAAGAATAAACATATCAGCTGGGAACACCCAATGTTCTAAACTCCACCATCCAAACTATCACTTCTAAAGATAGCTTCAAAGCAGAGAGGAGTAATTGTTCTCCTTGTCCACTCCGGATAAGACAAAAATGACAGGCTTCGATTGCAGCAAGGGAGATGTAGTTTGCGCATTAGGGAATACAATCTTCCAGTTGTGATAGTAGGCTAGTACCTGAATAACTTAGAAACACTGTGGGAATCCCTAAGCCTGCTGGCTTTTAAAGCAAGCGGTATAGGTAAAATCAATCCAGTCTCGAGGCTGGATCTGTCATCTAGCCCATAGCAAAGAACATATTTAAGGTCCTTTCTGATCTTACTTTTAATGAGTATTAATGGCTGCACACCCACACCCGCCCCCCAGCATTCAAGAGGGTATCATTTCATATCTGCTAGCTGTGGACACAACACAAAGCAAGGCAATGGTGAGTGAGGCCCAGTATCATATCAGTATGATACCAGAAAGAGCTTGAAGTGAGCAGCATGCTGTTTCAGGCCTTCTATTCACTGCCCCACACAGCTGCAAGTACCCAGCTAAATTATTCCAAAATCTCCAAAGCATGTTTGGAAAGACATGAGCATTTCATTGATTCTAACAACTTCTCCAGGATTAAGATCTTATATTGAAGCTTTGCTTAATTTTTTGACCCAACAGTAATTTTTTGAGGTTTCTTCATAGCTGGGTTAGTTTTTCAGAGGAATCCAGCAGCTTTCTATACATGAGCTTTGTGCGTGTGCACATATGGGTAAAGAACATAAATTCTCATTCTAATAGCACACCTGTAATTTGCCTACTACATTTTCACATGCTTCACAACTTTTTTATAGAACTACAGCTTTGTGACTGCATGGTTTATGCTTTCTGGATTGAACAGACTTGAAGCTATGTTTCAGATTTCAAAACAGCAAGAGAACGTGAGTCATCATAAGTGAAAAGTTTGGATTTGCTACTTGGAAAACGCTTCTAAAATAAACTTTAGAGTTTCTTTCTTTGTCTCCTATGAAATGTTGAAGGAAAATCCATGTGCTTCTTTTGCCTGAAATTCACCTGAAAAATGTAAGAGTGTCCATCCTGTTTATCCACATTTAGTATAAAACCCACAGGATCAAACAATTAGAATCGAATCTCAAATGCATGTGTTTGCTAAATGAATATAAATGTAACCTTGATTGTCTCCTCCTTTATGATCGGATCCTGACTCTGTGTTAATAGTGCTTAGATCAGGGCATGAAATGGTGCCAATTTCATCCTGCCTTTAGTGAAATTATCATGATCCTAGCAATTTAAGAGTAAACTAAAGTGCATTATTTACTGTTTCCATACTTTGTGTCTTACTCTTTCAGTGTCACACAACAGAAGAATTGTATGTTACCTCACACAAACTCAATTCTTAAAGACTAAAGGACTTGTGCAGTTATAGTAATTGCCTTAAAGGCATCTTTATTTCATGCTTATAAAAGATTACCTTGGCTTTGAAAACTTGATGCCACTATACAAGGTTATTTATTTACATTCCTACTTAAAATTATATTATATTTGTGTATGCAAATGCACTGTGGGGGAGGGTTTAAAAAACTGGCAAGTAAATCCTAGTGCATTCAGAGGTGAAAATTTTTATCCATTTATCCATAATGATTAACAGTTAAAATGCACTCTCTGCTGTTCCCTGTGTCTGAGGAAGAACAGAAGCTTTTGTTTTCCTGAAATAAAAAGCCACATCTCTTTTTACAGTAAATGCCTTAAAAAGGGGGCACATCACTGCCATGGCACAAAGCCAGAGGAATTTAAAATACACCCATGACATACTAAAAAGTTAAATCCATGACCCTTGTTTATGAGACATTAACACAAATACAGGTTGAAAAAATATGAAATTATACTTTTCTGATAAGCATTAACTTGCATAGGGTATTGCAGAGGGGCTACCTATAAGCTTCAAATATCACCTCAGATGCCTGGAGGCTGAAGAAAAAAAGCATGATAAGCCCACCCAAAGGCAACAACAGGCCTTAATAAGATGGCACAGTGTCACCTATTTTAGAAGCAACAATTTTGTTTGGCCAATATACAAGAATAAACAAATTTAAAAAAAAAAAAAAACAAAAACACAAAAAACAGAAAACAAACAAAACCTGAAAAATGTAACCAGATAACTTTGGAAGCATTTAACCATCCACAAGAAAAACAAAAAAAATCCCATTACAAATCAAATTGAACCATCAGACAACATTAGAGCATATCCACTTGCCCAATTGTTGTTATATGGATCTCTTGGCAATAGCAAGGAGAGAGCACGGGTTTGATTTGGTTTTCTTTTTTTACAGAATGATTTTGCCTTTTTTTATTTAGACTTCACACTTTTCCTAGGGCCTCTGGGCTCCTGTCCAGGCCAAGATACTTCACAATTGACTTTGATTTTCTGAGGTAAGTGATCTGTCACTTTCAGAGCAGTTATAGGAGGGGTCAGGAGTGAGGTGGCATGGTACGGCCTCACTCTGGCTCCTGCCTCTCTGACATTGTACAAGCTAATGCAATGTGAAGTAGCACGTCTAAATAGCCTGTCAAACTTTTTTGATGTTAGCAGACCCACAGATGGGATTCATTTCCACACTGTTCAAAAAACGTAAACGATACAAGGACATTAAAGAGCATTAAACTACTTGATGACATTTTGGTCACATTAATGAAAAGTGGCATTTATAAACTACTACAAAAAGATGGGGGTTGGGGAAAGAGAAGGAAAAGAGAAAGGAAAGGAGAAGTGAGGAGGGGAAAAGGAATTAAAATCAATCAAAAAAACCCCAAAGGGACCTAGACAATCTCTGGACATCATCAAAGAAATTAGGACCTTAAAATGAAATAAAACGCAGAGTGAAATTTTCCCTACATGTCTGCACGTGTGCGTGTGTCTGTGCTGTTGCTTGGGTGTAAAGGCTGTGCCCAGGGACCCCTGAGAAGGAAGTGTAACTGCCTGTTTAGGTTTATGTTTATATCACTCATAGGGGTTAGTAGCTTCCTCCTTAAGGCATCCCACCGATACCAGTGACCAAAATGTTGCTGAATATATGAAAGGGTATCAAAATCTAGCCTCACCAGCTTAGTCCCACTCAGCTTGGGACTCATTTCACATTCAGTGACTTATACGAAAATATCTCCCATGTCATCCAAGAGCATGAATGGTCACACTATAGCCCATAAAGCCACAAGGAAGTCTAGCATGCAGATAAAGAGAGTAAGAGCTAATGGCAAAAAAGCATTTGGCTGTAGAAATTTCAGAGATCCATTTCTGCCACTTCTATAACCTGTTGGACACACTCAGATAAGGACTGGGACCCATCTGGGTATAAGGGTTAAACAGTTACTGGTTCATCTGCTAGAACAGCAGAGGCCTTGGAGCTGGCTGCCCTAGGATGCCAGCCTTGCTGGGAAGAAGAGCAGACAGGAGACATGCTGTGCTGACTACGCCACTACCACTAGCAGCCACAGCATATTTTTTTCCAGCGTTCATGGTTACATTAATTGTTAATGACAAAGGCAACCTTCACTCTGTGTGGTTTCCTGCCCATATTTGGATCCTTTACAAGGCCCCCCTTTTTCTTCCTCTCCTCCCCCTCCCATCATCCCTTCCCTTTCTCTGATAGGAAATGCAACCCGAGATGTGCGAAAAAACAGTGCGCATATTGTCATTTAATTGGCCCCTTGCTCAGGCGCATCGGGCCTCAGCGCGTGTGCTGTAGGGTGTCTGCTCCACAACAGGAAAGAATAAACCCAGACTCAAATCATAGGAAATTCATCAAATATGCTTCTTAAAGTTCTGTCTTTCAAGGTCTGTTTCCCTGCCATATGATCTCTATAAACCAAATTACTCCTGGCCTGAGTACAAGACTGGAGGCGCCTGGGGCTAACATATAATGAATGCCAAATGCATGTGACAATAGGCTGATCATGGGGAAGAATTGAAAATTTTTTAAGTAGTTCTTTTATTTCATTTATAAAAAGCAAACTGACTACACTTAATACATTTAAAAGGAGCCAATCATTTCCCTGCAGTTGCAGACCTCTGTAACAAACCTTTTATATCAACCCCATTAAACAGCTAGAACACAAGATACTTTTGAATAAGGCTGAATAAAGTATAGAATAGAAAATAAATTAAAAATACCTCATTTTAGTTTGGGAGGAACGTACACATTATTGAATTAGCTCAATTTTTCCTTTTACAAGCCTTTGCACATGAAGATTCTACCATTCAATTGCAATGCAACAAGAAGGTAGACTTCTGCTGGGAATGTATCCCCAAAACTGCTGGATTCTAAAAAAGTAAGAAAGCTGCTTAAAGGCTAGAGTGATGTAAGATGAATTATTTTTATTAATTTGTGCAATTAGCAGTCAAACAGAAATTTTTATCCCTGTGTTGCCAATTATTTTAAATAACCTAACAAGTTCAAGTGTTGCTATTGCAGGATCACAGGAAATGTGAAATCTCCAGAAGAAAATATATGATACTCTCTACTACAGACAGAGGGTAATTAATATTGCTTTTTAGGTTTTAGAAAATACTGCACTTAGAACTGCAAGTCAACTAACAGACCGTCTATAACCTATAAATGCTTCCATATCCACAGACATCAGCAGTCTTAGAGTTACAAAAAAGTAATAATACATACATATTAATAGATCATGTTTTGTCCTTTGCAGAGTATATTTTTTAAAGGGGCTAAGGCAGCAATAGTAGCTCCTCCAAAAAACTCTAAATGCTATAATTGTTTTATATGAATTACAGTGCTTATATTAATGATGAATGTTTTGTATATGTAAGTATTTCATAAATACAGCCAAAGGAAAAAAAATAGCCTGTCTTTTAAGTTGACATTTTATAAAAACCCAAACACATTGCTGTTTGAAGGTTTGGAACTGGTTAAATACAAGATTATTTTAACCACATTTCAATGAAGATCATGAAATATGGTCCATGAGGTCATGCAATTCAGCAAAACATCTTTTCCCTTCCAATTTTTTCTGGTTAAATAGAAACAAAAGCAAAATTGCCGGAATACCTCTTTAGTCATATTTTAATCAAAGTGCTTAAGAAAACTGCCTGTAGCTAATAAAAAGTTCCAATCCTAGGGCACTCTGTCAAAAGAATCTAAAGAGTCATTGACCTACTCTTGAAATCAGTAGCTGTGTTGGACACATCAGCTGCACATGGACACTTGTGTCTCAGTCCTTATTCTGGAGAGCCTGCTGCATGGACTGAGGAAGTGAGAGACAGGGAAGAGAAGAGCTTGCAGGAACAGGACTGTAATTTTGAAATCTAATATCAGTTTATTAGATGGAGCAGAGCAGTATTCTTTTTCACAGGTATTGGGTGTATCTACATTGCTGTAGAGAGCAGGTTCTGTTCTTCAGTCAGTGTAATTCAGTTGGAAATAACGCTACTGACATTAGTTACAATTAACTGCTATGAAGCCGCCAGCAGTGAAATGCGGATCAGTGCTAGAGCATCTAGTAGTAGTGTTCTTTTAAAGCACTATGAAAAATGTTTGCTTTGGTGCATGTGAGCAAAGGAAAAGCTTTTTCTTGTAACAACACAACAAAATTGTGCTGTCTGTATTTTCAAGTTGAACAAGTGAAGAATTATTTTAAATTCCATTTCAGGTGCTTATTCCTACCCATAAAACTCCTTTACCCTAGTCAGAAAAATGGGAACTGGCAAGATATTAGCTTGTATAGAATGTTTGCCAAATACTTGTTTCTAATTTCTTTATGCAGGATGCCAAAATGTACATGTACACAAATAACTAGTCACTCTGGACTATAGTGACAGCCATTACATGATTCACATTCTTCATATTTCCCACACAGACATTTATATACAAAAAGAATATCAACTAGCTACTTATATAAAACAATGCAAAACAAGCCAAAGAATGACTATAAATTATGGTTTTTAAATGCAACAAGAGAGCAAAATACTTTTGATGAAAAGTTGCTATCTCTCACAAAATCTCTTCCATAATTTTAAAGCAGCTTTGCTTCCTCCTTGCTAAAAGCTCTTTCAGAACTTTGTCTAAATGTATTCATAACTAATTTATATCAATTTCATCTTGTACAGTATTTTCATATTCATCATCTAATTTACCTTAATATCAGTAAGCATCCTGTTTGAACAAATTTAGGACTGACAAGTCAGCAGAATGGAACTTTTCTCTCCTGGCCACTGCTAGAATGAATCTAGGACCACTGTTTGCCCTGGAAACAGGGAAAACAGAAAGTCCATCACATCATCTGTAGGGCCACATAACTGGGACACTAATCCCTACCCAGCCACCTGTGTCAGGCCACTCCTTCTGTAGCGTTTAGGGCTTGTGAGGTGCAGGATGTTTAGATCTAAGTTCTTCTTGCACTCAACACGCTGAGTGTCACAACAGTGTATGGCACTGGATCATGAACTTGCAGCCTAAGAGATATTTAGAGCAGGTACTCAAACAGTTTGTCTGCATGTGTGGCAGATTGGTGCATTTGAGATACAAGAGTGCCTAAGGCATTACTGAATAGAGATTTGGACAGACATTCAGATGTATCATCAACAGTACAATAGAAATAGCTATTGTTACTTGGACTTCCCACTTCAGGCTTTCACATTCTTTTCTATTTATATACATCTTCCTGGCAAATTGAACATATAAAAAGCAACAGAAATAGGAATCATTATAAATAAATAATCTATATTATCTCAAATATACTTGGTCTCTTTCTTCAGGAACACATAAGTTTAACTACTTCTACTTTCTGAACATAATAATCAGAAGTACAGAATTTCATATTGTTTGTGTATTGTATTCTAAGTAACTGTGTTTAAAAAGTATTACTAGGGGTGAAAACTCTGGACCTCAAAGCTATAAATGACAGAATGAAAGATGCCTACATAAACTTAATTCATCCTCCTTACTTAAAACTTCACTTGTCAATTTTCTGTAAGATCCTACATCAAAGAATACAAAGGATTACTGTGCAACAGAATTTTCTTTTCTCCTTTTTGATCAATGTACTGCCTCTGACTGTATAAAGTATTGTTTAAGCCATGTTTTGAAAAGAAAGAACCAAACAACTATTAATTCCTCTGTGGACTTTTGGTGATACTTACCATTACAGTATTCCAGGGTTTCACATTAATACATCTCCATGAGTTGAAGGAATATTACCAGCTCTTAAAGATGGGAAATTATAGCACAGAGATTAAAGGTATCTACCCTACTTCAGTTCTAAATATGAGGTTCAAAGTACCCGATTTAGACTATTTAGTACTATATATCACTCAATTATTTGCAACTATGCATACTTGAGCAGATGAAAGCACCGTGTCTCGTTAGACCCCCGAAAAAGAAGACAGACAAATAATGACTCCTTAAAAGCATAGCTTGATTGAGATTTGATGAAAACACTGTGGTAAAAGACAACAATCCTGTGCCATAACCAAGAAAACATCCTTTTATCCTTGCACTCCTCTACTAAACCTGCTGAATACCTTGAACTACCATGCCTAGGATAGAAGGCAGAAAGTCTAAATATTAAAATACATAATAAATTCTATATACCTTAGATATCAAATACTTAAAACTGGTTGATCTGTGGGAAAAAAAATGAAGTGGTCATTTACTACTGATCAGAAGCAAAGTGATAGGCTACTCCTGTGTGAGCAAAGCAGCACCTTGAAATTAGGCAATTGCTTGTCATAGGGAAATCCAAAAACCAAATTAGTACTTAAAAATAGACTTCAGCAACTGGGAGAGCATCACCCCTGCCAAATGCCTTTTCAATAGGTATCCAGTCCTGGAAGGCTTTATTGAGCTTTTCCTTACTTTACTTGGAATTCCTTGAAATACAGTCTATGCCTACTTTTCTAACAGCTTACAGAAGGACTTCTAAAGCAGCAATGATGGAGGGGCAACAGTCTCATTTCTACTATTCTTCTCTTCCTGAAAACACATGTGCAAAGTCATTTGAGAAATAAAGACTTGAAGTAGCAGAGCTTAGAGGCTCAAATGAAGGTTGGGACCCAGCTGCAATATATATTGTCTCAACACATTGTGGAAAGAAACTCTGCTCTGAAGAAATTTCTCTCGTAAGGCAAAGAAAGCAAAAGATAGCAAGGAAACCAAAAGTGAGAGCAGGAGCTAGATCAAACTGTACATCAGATAACTGGCACTTATGGGAACAGGATCTAGGTTTCCTGAATTGTCTGCTGCTGCTATTGACATCTGGAAAACACTGGGGTTTGGGGAGGGGATGTGTTTGGGTTCTTTAAAAAAAAAAGAGAAAGAAAAAAGAAAAAAGCTTAGTTAATAAGAGAGATGCTTGATTTGACCATATATAGAAATGATGTTTTCATTAAAAATACTCAAAATATTCACAACTGTACCCAATTTTTTTCAACAGAAAACAAGGAAAGTTAATTCCTGCTTTAAGTGTATAAAGGGCTACAACGTGAACTCTAGTCAAATCTCAGCCCTGATAATATAACAAATAATTTTATCATTGCTAATACTAATAAGATTTAGCATATATATTAATGTAGAGTAACTATTGTTAAAATTTACCTTTAACAAAGTTATAAAGATATTGCAAGAAGAGCTATCATGCATTAATGTTTTAACAGCAACCATTAAAACAATACCTTTTGTATAGGCTCATTCTGTAAATTCATGAACCATAGATGACTGAGAAAGAAAAATCAAAACATGCCACCAGTGCAAGGAGTGTGGAAGTTAAAGAGTTACATGCAAAAATCCAAATGAGTCAACAAATACTGTGAGAGCGCCAAAAAATAGTTTAGTTGAACACATGTGCTTCTTGTTTATGCAAGCTTTTCAGAGAATGTTTTTCATAAAAGAGATGTAGCACTGTTCAACATACAGTCACTGTGTTTCTGGGGATATGTCTTGGTTGCACTATGATCAACAGTTTAGACTGCTACTGAAGGAGGAAACAATTCTCTCCTGAGGCAGTTATGATTTAAATCTCCTATTAGGGTGAGAAGTTTGGTTTATCTTACTTTTTTCCCCTCCTTTTTTCGCTGTTATTGGGCGCACATGGCATCCATCAATTTCTTGCTGCACATTTTGCATGCTAATACCGATAGATAGAAGCATGGTGTTGCAGCTGCAGGACAAATGCATGGAAACACCAATTCTTAAAGGCTAAGCAATGCAGAAAAAGTATTAGAAAGAAGCTCTAACAAATCATTCATGCAAATATCTGTAAAATCCATGGTCATCAGTTGAACAATTGATCAGAAATGATAGCACATAGATTTGGTGATTTCTATTATGATGAGCTGAGGAACAAAAACCAGGATTCCATTATGTACTACTGAATGCTCAGAGGGTTTCAGGTTGCTTTACCTCGTTGGAATCATTCCATGTTATTATAATATAAATAGAAAGTTAGAATTTCTCAGGAAGAAGGATTTCTTTTTAATTTTATCCACTGCTTTTAACACCCACAATTTTATTTTTCTGCTTGAACAATTACCCTTTAAAAACATTTAGTATGAATTGATGCTCTTACTCATCATATATTCTTCAAAGCTTATACTAATTACTCCTAGTGAAACCTTGTCACTGTTTGCTCCCCTCCCCCCCCAATTCCCTGTTGAAATCAATGAGAGTTTTCTTACTGAATTCAGTGAAGGATTTCATTCTTTCTCATTCGAGCTATCCAGACACCACAGGCTTTTGTTTGGCAAGATCTAGCTTCCATTTTATCCAAACCATCAGAGCTCAGGGAACAGACAAGGTCAACTCCCTAATGAATTCTGAGACCAATTTGCGTACCTCTCAGTCAACTACAGACTCATGCTCACTCAACTCTCAGATATTCTTTAAAGTATTTCTTCTTTAGATTTTAAGAATTAAACTAAGACAATGGGACAAATTCTGTCTCCAGTGATTTTAACATAAATTCAAGGGCCCTGTATTTATACTAATAAAAAATAAGAGATATGGCTTTATTCCTTTCTTTATGACAGGGATACTTACACAGCTTGAAAAGTTGCACAGCAAAATTGACTCAGCTCATCTAATTCATTATTCTAATTCTTCAAATAACTTGTATCTAGAACACAAGTAAAAATGGCTTTTCTGGAAAACACAGTTGAAGTACACTAGTTAGTCATTAAGAAGTATACACATCAACATGTCTGTACACAGCCTGTATCCAAGTGCTTTATAAGCGAAGTCCTCCAATACTTAGCTCTGCACATGAAGAAAAGTAATTGTGCAATTGTCAAATTTTCCTTGTCTTGAATTTGAGAACATTAGCTATAAAGATGGTTCGTCATAGGCTGTTAAGTCACCAAGAAAAACTAGCTGTTTTATACATAGGGTAAATCAGTTAGTGATTTCATAGCCATTTCACTTCCAGAAGTGTCATTGTGTAAGTGGGTGAGGCCACCCACATGGTCCAGTGTTGTGGTCTGGTTGCTCTGTTGGAAAAAGCAGTATAAAGTCAGTTTTTTGGCTTCTGCCAGTGCATCCAGATGATTTCAATTTGTTAGGATTTCACTAGAGTGGTCAGCATTACTTTGACAAAGCTGTGCCAGCAGACAACTCTTTCTGCAGCCTTAAGAATTTCAGAACACACTGGGACCAGGCAGAGGTAGAGAGCTATCTGCTTTACAATCATTACCCATAGGGCTTCTTAAATTTGGGTCCATTAGGTAGCTCCTATATATACAAGTGTTTATTATGTAGCTTACACACAATAAACACTTTACTGAGCTCAAGTTTCTACTGATGGAGTAAGAAGAGATTATGACAATAGCTGTACCTTAGGGAACCGTATTGAGTTAATTTTTAAGTACAGTTCAGGCTCCTGAAACTTACAGTAAGACATTAGACTGAACTTGCCCATTAGTAGTCAAATCAGTAAGTGCCCCCAAAAAATGACACCACAATTTTTACACTTCTTTCTAAGTAACTTAAACTTTGCATGTAGGACAGCAATACCACAAAGGTCATTCTCTTTTTCAACTTATGTTTGGCAACCCTACCTATAAGGATGCAAAGTCCTTCGGATCACATAAGATTATCTGTTGATCACAAAATGTTTCGGTATTCAAAAGGTGTTCCTTGAATTTTCTGATGGAGTTTTACTATGCAGTAAAAGAGAGGAAATAGTCTTGGCACTTCTTATATTCCTGGTGTTCAGCAAGTTAACCATCAGCATGAGTCCAACCTCATATTGGCAAGAATCTCATGTTCTCAGAATTTCCATCTACTAGTTTCTATTTCATTAGAGAGATGGTGTGTGGAGAACAAATGGGTTCTCTTTCTAGACATTCAGACTGTTGTAAACGTTGTTAAATCATCAGAGGAATTAAGTGTTTTAAAAGTATTTGGGACTAAGATTGTGGTACAGAACATATAAGAAACATTTCTTAGCTAAGTACTGTATGTACTTGGAAAAGCAAATAACATTGCTGATGCCACTGATAAACTCATCACCTGCAACAAAATTTCCAGCTTTGGTATCAGACCCCAGGTAGCAGTTTACTACTCAGAATTGACAGCAAATGTCTTTCCTTTTACTTCCTCACCTTGTTCTTCTACCTTCACCAGACATGTAAAGATGACTCATAGAAAGTAAGATGTTTCTACAACAAAGTCTAATATACAAGTTGAGCACCTGGACACAGATAATTTCATGACGTTCTGTTTCCAGCAGTCAGGGAAAAAAAACATCAACTGTTAGCAACCCAACTGGTAGGCACACACATACTTCCCTGATTTTTACTAAATTTATGGGCTTCCAGAGCCACCTAAGAATGTTATGTTTACAGAACTGCTAAAAGCTTGGAACATTTTACAGACCTAATACTGAATTGATACTCTACCCAAGGTAATAAAAGTCTGATGCACAATCTAAGTGGATTTTACTCTCCAGTAACAACTTGACCCATTTAACAACAGGAAGCCAGGATCATCTCAATGTCTTTGCATGTTTCTTTCAGAAGATATGGACAATGAGTCACTGAGATCACCATGAATTGATTGTTGTATGCAGCAGCAGAAAGGACCAAGCAGATAATACTTCTCCTTCTGACTCAGCAAACATTGAGCAGAAATCCAAACACAGTGCTAACAGACAAAGCTATTGCAGTAGTTCAGTCCTGTTAACAGTAAGAAAGTAAAGTTTATGGACCCTATAGCTTCTGTGGCATCTTCCCATAATTAAATGGGGAAATCACTAGTTTCAAGATCCAAAATTCTGCTACTTGTAGGAGATACGCAAAGAACAAAACACAAACCCACATCTTAAACAAATATGAGAAAATCATATGCTACAAAGTCAAAATATTATCTTTCCAACACTATAGAAACCCACGTAGAAGAAACTATCCTCCTACCCAATAAATCGAAGATGTAAACCCAGTATTATTCTTCATGCATATGTAGAAACTAACAGGTAGACAGACCAAGTCACCCAAACGCACAAGAGGCTGCATGAAAAAAACAACACTTGAATGCACGATCAAGTTACTGCAGTTTAACTAGTTTCTACATGTCAAATAAGCAGGTGTCTGGATATACACTCAGTCCACAGCAAATGCAAACCTCCATTGATTGTAAAAGTTTCTAAGTAGCATAAAACAGAAGGTTTGAGCTGAGGCTGTAACTCTAAGCACCTAACAACTGCAATACACTGCTAAATTCTCTACAATCTCAAGATATTCATGAAAAGATATTGTCTCTGTGTTGACAAGATGGCAAAAGCATTCATCCTTTCTGAAGTCATTCAGTGCTTATCTACGCTTACTGTGTTAAAACCATTCACTAAAAAATGTAAACTGGTAAACTTTATTTCAAAGAAATGGACAAGTTCAGCCTATATTTCATTAGCAAAGAAAGATTTTCTTCTAAGTGTTCTCATCTCACTGGAAGTAAAGAGCTGCCAGCTGCATACAAAACTCTGCTCTAAAGAAATATAATTTGGGGAAAACTTAAAATATCCCTATATCCTTTCCACCTCTTTATGTGTATTTAAATGAGCAGCAACATACCAAATTTGAACTCTTAAAATAAAAGTCTGAACAACATAATTTCTATATTTAGCATACTAGTAGTCTCATGCCAAGATTTAGTCTTTGGAATATTTGCTGCATACGTACCACATACATGTTACTACAAGAAGTAACAAATATGTAACATCTGGCATTTTTGTGTTCCAGTCTCGAAACATGAAAAGCAAATGAGGTATTTTTGCACAAACTGAAAATGTACAACACCTAATAGTAGTACATCCAGGTTTCGCTTAGGAAATGATCTAATTGCTAACACAGGCGATTCTCCCATCTCATGAACACAGGACTTTTTTGAAAGCACTAAACCCCAGCTAGTGTTTCAGCCAAGCCTGTCTGATCTGCTTTGTGGCAGCAAGCCATTAGAACAGTGGACTTAATTTCTTTTTGCTCGCAGGGGACAGAAATGTTTCTCTTCTTACAGGTCCATCCAACAGTTCCAGTATTCATACTACTAGAATTAAGTTAGTTTTAGTTGCCATTAAATATCGTTCTATTCAAAGAGGAAAGAAATAGACATATTTTAAAGTAGCTAGTCTTGACCTAACAGTGCCTGGACTGAAAAAAGAGGATGAAAGTGCTATGCTAGAATATCTTTAATATGACATCCTGCAAACTACCTTCTTCTCAGCTTTTTATTTTTCTCTTCCATAGGATGGGGAAGGTACAGATGCTGTCATCAGGGAGGGAAGTAAGAACATATCAGGAAGAAGAATCTGAATCTGGAAAAGCTGTGATCAGATGGTAAAACACAAGAGACTTCAAAACCAGCACAGACAGTGCATCCATCACTAGGATGCAAGAGAACTGATGAGGATGATTAATCTGTGATTTGTATCCAATAAAAATATAGGTAATAACAGGATAAGAAATTATTGAAAGAATAAAGGAGACAAACAGAATCCAAACAGACATTAAAAAGATGATGTTTAAAATAGCACTTTGTCTAGAAGTTACAGTGCTGACCACTGCATAACGGAATGTGCACCATGTCCTGGTTTTCAGCTGGGATAGAGTTAATTTTCACAAGAAGCTGGGAAGGGACACAGCCAGGACAGATGACCCACACTAGCCAAAAGGATATTCCATACCATATGACATCACGCTCAGTATATAAAGGGGAGGGAGCTGGCTGGGGAGGAGGGATCACTGCTCAGGGATGGGCTGGGCTTCAGGTTCCAGGCAGCAAGCAAATTGCATTGCATATTACCCGATTTGTACATTCTCTTATTAGTATTGTTATTGTCCTCTTCCTTTGCTGGCCCAGCAAACTGTCCTTGTCCCGATCCACAAGTTTCACCTTTTTCCTCCTATTCTCCTCCCCATCTCACCGCGGGGAGCAGGGGGGCAGACATATGGCAGTTAGTTGCCGACTGTGGCTAAACCATGAGAGCACATTAAGCTTGTTTTCCAAGGATTTTCTTTTTTTTTTTTTTTTTTTTTTTAAATCCAATTGCACAGATTTTATTATCAATACTATATATTTGGAGCTGATTGAAAAAATTCTGTGTGATTTCTTGCCGGATACAAATCATATGCCTTGAATAAGGATTAGCTGGATAACTCACAAGTCCCCTAGGGAAAATATGTTGTACAGACTACTCCTCATAAGTGGGGATTAATATAAAATCCCACAGGAAGTCATGCACTGCAGTGTTTGTTTTCATTTTGGTTTATATTTACTGGCAGTTTATAATGTTCTTTCAGCTTGTGTTTAACAGACATTGCAGCATGACAGATTTTTCAGCACATGTAACATCATGTCTCACATTTTGGCCATCTGATAATATTTACTAGGTATAATTGTTGTCCAGTGGGTCTTACAGAATTGAAGATGTCATGTACTCAAAATTTACCACATGGCATGTGTTCCTTTATAGAATTTTTATGCTTAAAACATTTCCAAACTTAATACGATATTGACGTGGCAGCTGCTGCCACTGCTCACCATTAATCTCAGTGGTGATGTTCTCACCCTCAAGCAGTCTTCACTCATTTTTTACTCTTATTAAACGTGGATATTTTCCCTGTATCTGTACATTCCCTATTATTTTCACTTACAGCTTATTTTATACCATTTCTGGTCAGCTCTGCTTACTCTTTTTGTACCTTTCCCCACATTTTCAGAACTCAGTTCGTCGTCTTTGTCCCATCACCACCTGTCCTTTGAGATTGAAAACAACTTCTTGTTGATATAACTATGAAAAGGAAAGAATGTCATACATCCCAGCAGTGATACTAAAAATCATTTTCCTCTTCATTGCATTTCAACTGGAGGAATTGAGTTATTTAATCTAGTATTCTACCATCAGCTAATTTTAGATACTTTTGCTGCTAGTATAGAAACAAAAAAATCCAATGGCAGGCAATTTCTATTAACAGTTTCCTCATAACTCTTCCTTAAAAACTTGACTGGATGTGATCTGCACCACCATGATCTAACTTCAGTCAGCCCTACTTTGAGTGGAAAGGCAAGTAGGGTGCAGACTAGCTGACCTCAGCATGTCCCTTCCACTGAAATTTTTCTATGACTCTATTCATTAACAACAACCTGCTTAATACCTTAAACTGTATCTCTAATCATGAATTTGTGATTATAGCCATAGCAAGATCTCATCTATTTAGCAAAGTCAGGTAAGAAGAGCCTGACATAAGCACAGATGCATGAGTCAGAACACTTATTGCTGAGGTTAAATGAAAAGTCAACCACTACTCTGCAGAGATTCTCATGAAAGGGAGGGCAAGAAGATAAAGTGATCACACTACTGGTACTATTACTATGTACAACCTTTTGACATAGAAACCTTTCTAAAAAAGTAGCAGCAGGAAATGTAGGAGAGGAGCTGTTCATTCACTATTGAGAACTACAGAGACTGTGAATGGATAGTACCAACTGCTTTACGTACTAATAAACGCCAGTGTGGTAGACAAATCTTCCGTCACATTACCTGAAGCTCCGTGTTAGTAAGTCAAACGAGGACTTACAATTCTTACCATATGCATCAGTGTTATAATATTATATACACCACCCATATCTGCACACACACTTATAATCTGAATTTTTAGGTTTATTCTTGTCATCTTTTCAAATTCTCTCTTGTTCCAGCTGAGACAGAGTTAATTTTTCTTTCTAGTAGCCTGTATTATGCTGTGCTTTGGATTTAGTGTGAGAATAGTATTGATAACACACTGATGTTTTTAGTTGTTGCTAAGTAGTTGTTGTGTCTACATTAAGCAATCAATAAGACTTTTCATCTTCTCATATACAGCCAGGGCAACTAACCCAGACTGGCCAAGGGGATATTCCCTACCATATGACATCATGCTTCATATATAACTGGGGAAGCTAGCCAGGAGCTGATTCGCTGCTCAGAAACAGACCGGGCATCAGATTGTTTTATTTTCCTTTCACATGTGGTAAGCAACTGCATTTGTGTATCACTTGTTTGTGGGGGTTTTTTTTTATTATTATTATTGTTGTTGTTATTTTCCTTTGTTATCCTATTAAACCGTCTTTATCTCAACCCATGAGAGGTTTGGATTTTTTTCCATTCTCCTCCCCATCCCCAGGAGTGAGTGAGTGGCTATGTGGTGCTCACTTACCAGCTGGGGTTAAACCATGATATCTCTACATTAAAGAAATTTTCTTTCTCAACAAATTGTCTTGGCCTGCATTATTGAAAGGCTATTGCTATCGCTACACTGTTACTGCATATACTGTATATGTTGCACATTCAGTATCTCCAAAAAAAAGATCATTGAGGGATGGTATGAATTGAAATACATTTGATTGATAAATGTCCTTGTGTCATCATACAGAAAATGTTCATCCAGTATTGCAACAACAGGCAAAAAGCCCGTGCCTCAAAAGGTGAGATTTAGGACATGGTAGTGCATCTCTGCTAACTTAATTTAAGCAGCACAGGCAAAGGAAAGCGAAGGCGGTGACAGACTCCAGCATATGCTAACATGTCCTTAAGACTTTGCACTGCAGTTGCCAGCAAAAACTAAACCTCACATCACATGCAAGTTCAAAACATGGTAGAAACCTTAAAAAAAACCAAACTTCTGTTCAGTAAGATCATGTGTGAACCTTCCCTGCAGTGTTCTTCTGCTTGAAAACATTTGTAATATATTTAATAGTTTATCTTTTTTGATAATAGTTTTTATTGCCAACCATCTATAGTCTTTCTCTCATCAGTGTGGCAAACACCCATTAAATCCTTCAAATGACATTGATTAATCAAATTTAAGAGGATAAAGGAGGGAGGCCAGAAGGATGCAAAGGAAACACTGCACCTGTCTGAGCAGTGGTTTGCATGTAAAATGTTAAATGCTGTCTGTGACCAATCAATATTAGCGTTACAGGAAAGCCACCTACAGGGAGAGGCAGATTTTACTTGCTCCTTGCAGGTTTGAAGTGAGGGTTGGCTTTGTAATTGTTTTTCACAGTTGGATTTTCCAGTAACAATTTTAACTGCAACCCTTAGGTGTTAGAAAACAATTGGATACAGGGTTGAAAAAATACTTCCATTCATCTATACATTGTCAAAATATCAGTTTGATCCTATAAAGGCAAGTAACAATATTCAAGCCTTGAAATTGTTTATGAAGTAATCAGCATTTAATTTGTTCTGTTCAGATTTTAATTATATACCATGTGCCTTCCTGAGAGGACACTACCAGAAGTATGGCTGTCAGATGGAAATTAATTTGCTAGTAGATGACCACATACTTCATGAATTATACATGAAACTTTGTCTCACGGTGACTGTTGCTAAAAGAGTCTTTCATCACTCTTATGTTTAAACAAACCACAATAGTTTTTAAATAAGTCTGATCAGCAGTAAGGAGATTATGATAAAGTGCTAAGAATGACTTCTAAAATAGTATTTGAGGCACATTTCATATTGATGTGTTTTGCTGCAATTTGGGTCATGTTCCTCTGCTCTTAGTTGTTAGCAGAATGATGGGCAGACCACTGCATTCACTTTCAAATACAACATTGATAGCTGGATTTACATTTCTTTTTAAGACTCAGCTTTTTGCAAACAAGCCTTAGATTTCAGACATAATTCTGTTATTCAAATGGGAGAAGAGTTTGATAGCTATGCTAATCACTTTTATCTGAGAAAACATAACTAATAGCTTGGTTTACATTTGCCTGCATTTATGAGCATAATTTTAGCACATAATTTTATTGCACTATAAAACATAATACTGCATTAGTCCGCTCTTAAAAAAAAGTTACCTTAGAGTGATTTGCACTTAAACCTTCACACTACATTTAAATAACAGTATCATTTTAAAATTTTAACCTTTTAAAATCAATTTTTTAAAAAAAACCCTCATATAACAATTAATCCTACAAGGCTATTTTCTGTAGAGATAATATTCAGTGAATGTATTTAAGGTAGTCATAGCCACATTGATCACACGACTGTTTTGAGTCAGTTATTCTCATGTGTAAATTGGACTGAATTAAGATAATTTGTTCTTACATCGCATCAAAAGAATCTCTTAAAGTTCTCCATCACTGTATACATTAACAAATTATGTGGAAGGAAAGAGGAATGATCCACAGAGTCTTTTTATTATTATTATTACTCAATATTTTCAGCACTGGAAACTGAAAAGGAAATAACGCCTTATATTTTAAAAGGGTCAGTTATTAATTTCAGTGGCGCATAAACAAAGAAGATATGCTCAAAAGAGCTCCATTTTCTATTATTGTACTCAACATTTCCTCTTGGAATAGTCATAGCTAATAATGATATGAGAACTGTTTTCCAGGACACAACTATGACAATTGACAAAAAATAGTGATCTTATTATTAATAATACTTTGCACATATGGAGCACGGTTCCTCTCAGAATTTGAAAATACATTTACAAATTTAACCTTACCCTTCTCTTGGAGGCAAAAAAAGCAAGGGACAGAAATGCTAGGCTCCTTGCAATACCAAGAAATTATCTATGACAGATCCTGGATCTTCATGCAGCTCATTTTCTAGGTAGTCAAAGATCTCTTCTAAGCAAGCTCTTAAAGAGTCAACAATTTGCCTTGTAATTGCCTGTAGCATGCGATGCGTTTTATCCCTCACCAAGGCCCTTCTCTCCCCATAGGTTTTCTCCTGCAGTACAGATTATTACCAAACTAATACCCCTGTTCCTACAAACAGATATCCAGAAGGTTAACCTTAGCTATATGACTAAGTCCACATGCTTTGTATCTTAAAGGTAAACACAGGCATATTAAGGGGATATTTTGTCTTCCCTAACATTACAGAAAAATTGTTTCGAAATGGCTTGGTTGCTTACTGACTGCAAATTAAATTATAGTACTAAGCTATATTTTTGGTACTTGGTTTGATAAGGTTTTTTATTTCTTCTTTGATTTTACAGGAACTTGGTGCTCATGGAATACTTCATATGATATATTGCTTTAACTGTAATACTAATATGGCTCGACTGTAGAATTATTCTATGACATTTACAGACTTTTGTCAGATTGAGACATTGAGAAATATGCATGAGAAAATGACCGCTAAACAGAACCTTTTTACATTGTATGGTAGCACCATGAATTCACAGTAAAGACAACAGGGAAGATTTGGACATATTATTTTAGTTTAAGAACAAGCTTTTCTCCCAAACTGAATCAGAGAAGTTAAAATGCTAAGAATTTCTAACCCAGAAAATATAAGTTGTAAATTGAAAACAACATAGATGCATATACAGCTTTCAATTCATCTCAGTAAACAACACTTCAAATCTCAATTTTAGGTAGATCTTCAATCCTTCTGAAAAGACATAATGTGGCCTAGCTGTAAATGCCCAAAACAAAACTGCTTAGATCCTGCTAATGGTCCACTCAGCCCATATTGCTATGGAATATGGCACTCATTAGTGATGTTTCTGCCTCCATCAACTGTAGAGTTCAATTAGACTAGTAGTTTAAGTTGTTATATCAAGTGAGTCAAGTAAGACAAAGTCCACCAACCTTTTCACTTAAAAATGCAGTTTCTTGATCACATCATTTCAGAAGAATCCTTTTTTCTATTTTTTTTAGAAGAACATAAAGTACATAGCCTCATGCTTATGAAAAAATCTTGAAACACAACCAAAAGTCAATTAACAAGCACAGAATGAAGAAAGCATATAGAAAGGAATGCAAATAAATCATTTAAATAAAAATGCATGATTCTAAGCTCATGCTATGACTTCTAGCATTCAAATCCAAATACCTGGAATGCTAAATCTTCTCTCAAATCTGTTACTGCTAATAATGTCAAAACTGTGCAAGGCAGGTAAAGAATAGCCTTGAGTATGACAGCACAGGTTAAAAAGTATTGAGCAGGACAGCAGGAAATAGATATTTTTAGTAGCGCAGAGGTGAAAGAACTAAAAAGTTTTCTCTCCCTACATGAGATTCTCTAAAAACTTCAAGATAATACAAAGTAATTTCTAAACTAGTGTGGATGTGTGTGGTGTAAAGACTTTCTTCTGGTCCTTTCTTTGCCCTGTTATACCTGCAGGAAGGGAGGAAAAATGGAGTAAAAATCCTATTCCTATGAATCAATGTTCTCCCCCCTCCAAAAAAAAAACCCAACTGGCTGCAGAGCCCAATTAGACTGTTGGTGGAAAAACCACTCTGCAATGAATTTCTTCTGCTATGTAACAACACAGCATACAGAATTTGTCCTTATCCACAATATGTTAGGCAGGATTGTGATGGCTTCCATGTAAATTTGATGTGAGAGGACACTGGGATTCAGTTATTGTATTTGCACAAATTTTTTCATATTCCTTCACATCTAATTCTAGACATTTAGTACACAAGAATAAAACAGTAGCTTCTATGGTCAGACAGTGGCAGTCAATGTGGTTAATGACCTCAAGCACAAGGGCACCATTAAATCTTCCACCAATAGAAAAGGCATAATGAAAAAACTAATGTCCAGAAGAAGGGGTTGCTCACAGATACTTACACCAAACATATCTTTTCCATACATATATACACATACCACGTATATTCTAAGGTATTATAGACTGTATTTTTTTTTTACTATATATATAAAAACACACATCCCTTTGAATTCCTGCAAATTCCCACACAAAAAGATTCTTTTACTTCAGAAAAACTTCAGGTTTAAGTCAATGTTTCCCCATCTATTTAAAAGGGGTGACTGAAGTTTTTAGATGGGGAAGGTTTTTTGACACTATTATACAACCATTTTTGAGTTGTTGGACACCTTTTATTCACGTGCCTCCCCCAAAAAAATCAACCCTGGAAAACAGAGTATGGCAGTCACATACATCAGCATAAAGTCACAAAATTCCAATTCAAGATTAATGTTTCAGTGTTAATTCACATCACTCTGAGCACCATGAAGTGATGTTGATGGGATTACAGCGGGGAAATATGCCAGAAATGATGGCAGGGTAGCATCCTTAAATTTTAGCTCCCTAGCTATCTTTAACTTAAGCAAGTCATGCGCCAATTCCAAAAGTCAACAAAATTGCACTTACTCTGTGTTGTAACTGACATTGCCTCCACATGTTATTAAAAATTAGCTTTATTTCCTTGGGCATTTTATTTGATTGAAGGCTGAATTCCTTGAAAAATGGAAATGATCATTCTCTTCAGTACAACATCTTTAGTGAACAATGCCTCTCAGAACTACTATCTTGCAGCATTGGCTTTTTTAAATATCCTTAATTACATGTCTAAATTGGTCATTGTTAATTAAGATATTTTCAATTTTTATTACTAATGCTGGAATCTGTATTTAAGGACCAAGCCAGAAGCAACCTCACTGAGCAATTTCCACAAATAGAAAAATCAAATTATTTTCTTTAATAAATGGCTTTAAATTGAGAATATTAGTGACACCATTTAGCACTGAAACTATGGGAGTTTGGGGTGGGGGGTGAAGCAGACAGCTCTACTTTTTACATGGTGGAAATCAGTACCTCAGAAACACAGCTTGCTGTTGTAGCAATTTGTTCAGCAAGTCTTTTAAAGGTCTCAATTAACAGTTCCTGGAAAAATTTATTACAAACCAAAGACTTTTAGTTTCTTCGTCTGAGTCTTAACATTGTCCTCCATGGGCGTTACCTATCACTCTCCAATAGCTTTAACATATGAACTTGTAATGGGCCAACATTTTACTAAGATGAGAATCACAAGCATAATAAATTAACTTAGTGCTGACTGATACTTGGAGAGGTCAAATGTCAGCGCCCCAAATAATTACTGTTTCACACTCATATTCACCTGAGAACATAAAATTTTTCTATTCTATGAACACAAAAGATGAGGCATGAGGTTATAAAAGACTGGCAGCATGATGACACAGGAAGTCTGTATCAGATTTAGGACCAAATCATCAACTAAAGTGAAGATTCTAGAAACATATTCATCTTTGGGGCGGTGGGGGGTGAGAGTGTGCATTTGTCCATTTAATTTATTTCTTTTCCCAAGTTATCTCCTAGATTCATTTTTTCATAACATTTTTATCACTGAAATAATCTGTCTCTAAGATAAGAAAACCAACATGTTTTTTGTCATTCTGATTTTCTCCTACACTCAATTTTGTAACTGTGATGAAAATTTTCAGAAACTCTGAACTTCAAAATGTATGCATTGCTAGACCTTGAACGTAACAGCATGATATAATATCAAGAGGATAACATCTAGCTAAGTAGCTGTTCAGTTAGCAGTTAATAGTTCATTCATTTCTGTAAGAACTAGGTTCATGCCCGGATGATGATGAAGCTTCCAGTTAGAGAAAAGTGAATAGCAGCTGGAGTATAATAAGAATGTAAGAAAATTAGAGAAAAAGGAAATTGGGAAAGCCATTTTGTCCATGACGGGCCATCTAATTATTTCCTAAATGGGAAAATGCTTTTGCCTTACCTGTTTGGCCACTGTGCACATTCAGTATGAAAAATGCTTCCTGACATCTGTTCTGAATTTTCATCTTATTTCCATGTATACTCCTTTGTCCTGTCATTTGTGTCAGCCTGCAAACAACAACATGAAATGACAGGTTCTAATCACTTAAATATTGAAAATTGTCCTTTCTCTTTCTTTTTTTTTTTTTTTAACGAAAAGTTTTTGATAGCATACTGTTTCTTCTATCTCAGTTAAGTGTCTCCTAATTTCTGTCATGTCATAAAGTTCAATAACACGAACCAAACAGAGGTTTCTATCTGAGAAAATATGGGCTGCAAGACAAAAAGAGTGGAAATTGGGCTCACTGGAAATACTGATTACCTTCCCCTTTCCACCAGACAAAACACTTTCTAGCATGAATGCTTGCTATTATTACTGTCACTTGTCTGGCATTGACACAAATTGACTACGTAGCCTGAAAACAGGCTGAAGTTGCAGGAGAACCTAAGGATAAATCTCATAAGTTAAAGTCTTTCTGCATTAACTTCATACTAACACAGGCCAATGCCAGCAGGCAAGACAGTGATGCCTTCAAAAATGTCAGAGCTTCACTGTAGGATGTACATGCCTGGTTTGGTTAATATCCCTGGAAGAACCTAGAGACTGAAAGAAGCTAACAAGCACATTGATTATTCCCAGTGTTTAAAACAGGTAAGATTTGAAATACCAGTCAGTCATTTCTGTGACAAGAAATTAAGGTTAGCAAAGTTACCAATCAGTCTGTTTTGAAGATTCTCTTGAGCCTGTCTTGTTAGATGTACCATAAAGAGAGGAAGGCTCAAATATCTAGATCATCTTCCCAGGCTTAGGCAACTAGATTTGCAGTCCATGCTAATATATGGATAATGGAACTCAACAGCAGCATTCCCATACGAAGACAAGGCTTAAATAAGCAGGTATTTTTACTGAACTGAGACTGGCATGCAGGTCAGCTTGCCATAATGTTTCATCAAGAAATTCAAGATAAGCCTGCTGAACCTTGACTAAGGTCATGGTTTGGTTCTGGCCTTTCTTTTTTCCTCTTTACAAAAAGAGGCTAAAACAAACTTAATGTGAGACCTGGAGACTAGTGCCAATTTCAGATAAACTACTTGGTTGCAAAGTAGTTATTAAAACATTTATATTGTTCTCTGATATAAGCCTATACAATATATACTATTTGCTAATCTCACACGTTAAATCCACATAAGCATCTCTAGGCCTGCTTTAATGAAAAGTAAGTTTCACACACAGTATATAAATTATCTTCTGCCCAGTAGCTGACAGCATCGTTATTTTACTTCCCACAGATGAAATATGGGTATGTGGAAGGTTTCTTTTTTAATCTGTAAGAAAACCAATGTAATGTTTGTAGCTGGAATTTGCATCTAGCATAACAATAGCTATCATTGTGCTGCTCTGCCACACTGAGAAGCATATATGAAGGAGGCTTAGAGTTCTCCTTTCATCATCATCTTGCATCCTCTCCAACTGTAAGTCTTAGGCTGTAGTTCTGAGACAAGATTTATACTGACTGATCTCTTCACCCTCAGATAAAGTCCCACAGACGTCTGTAGAGCTTTATGTGCACATATGTCCCAGTTTGAGTTTATTACTGAAGAAGGCCACAGTAGAGGGTTTTCCTCTTTCACCAGAGTTGGTTCACATTTTTCCGTAAGTTTAACAGTCAAACTTGCAGGTTTTCACTTACAACAACTTCACACATAACAGAAATTAATATATTCTTAAATATCAGGTATAAAATGATCAACACCACAAGAAACACCCTCTACCTCTGTTGCAGAGTCAGCAGGATGCATTATGGAATTGTTGCTGCTGTAGCAATAGTCCATACAAGTTCAACCAGCAACGTTACATATTGGGCACAGCTGGAGGCCCCATATAATGATCTTATCTACGGTGGTTAGATATATATTTCTCTAAATACATGAAGACATTAGGACTCAAAGAATTGAAGGCTTTTTGGTTTGTTTCTTTTTAATACCTAGTATAGGGGATCCTTTGGCAAGCATTTGTGCAGCTGAAACTGGTGATGCAGAAAGACATATGATCAGAAAGCAAAGTAAGAAGGTTGACTCATGAGCTGATTTCCAAGAGCAGCTAAGGTGTGTTAAAATGTGTTCATTTCAAAATTAGATAGGCTTTACCTTATGTCTGCCTGAACTTCTTAGGTTGTACTAAAATCCTCTTCAATTTCTGGTTATTAAAAGACAGAATGTTTCTTTAACTTCATATTATTTCAATACTTACTGCTAAACAGCATAGCTGAAGCATAGCTTTGACACGGCTCTGAATGGAAATTAACCTCTCCACTTTTTAGTTTGATTCAAAGCCCACTGAACTCAGTAGGTGATTTTTCACAATCCTGAGTTTTGGATCAGGCCTTATAAGATGAAATTTTCTTCACTGTATGATCTTTCGGTGGTTCATTCAGGAAGGGGTTATTTTTCAGCAGAGGAAAGGACAAGGGAAACAGTTTCATTAACTGCAAAATCAACCTAAGTCTTTGATGCAGGCTTCACTTTTGTCATGAATTTACACATTTATAGAGAACAGTCCCCAGAGAACAAAAATAAAAGGTGTCTAAGTTGCTGCTGAGTTAGGGCCTTAGTCATAAAAATAGTACTGTGAAAAATTTAGTCTGTAGGTAACAATGAAAAGTTAATACAAATGGTCATTGACTTCATTATAGAACTCTTTGGCAACAATGTTTCCAGACTCATGTTAAGCCTTGAGAGTAAAAAGTTTCAGCACAGAACCACTTAATCATTTATATGAATGAAAATGAGTGCAAACAGAATGCTGAGATGGCTTTAAGATCACCTCTTTTTTCTTGTACGGAATACCCACTATAATTACATTTTGCTTGTCAGTTCATAAATTTTGCTTATTACAAAACAGGCATTATTGATTGCTTTTTAAAAGTACTAAAACTAAGCTAAGAGCAGTAGATCTCTCAGCAAATTCAAAACATACTATCTTCCAAACTAATCACTGGCAAAGGGAATGTGGAAAAACTATCCAAGTTTATTGTAAGCCTAATGCAAAAAATTGAAGTTACCATGAGTTTTACGTTAGTAACTTGGCTTTGAGTTTAGCATGTTTTAAGCCACATTGGGGGTGGGGGGGAGGGGGGAGATAAACTTACTTGGCAAAGCCACAAACTTTTAAAGCCAACATCCTGTAATTGTTTCCTCATTTGGCCTGGCAGCTTAAACAAGAAAAAAAAAGAAAAAGGGGGGAAAAAAAAAGGAAAAAAGGAAAAAGGAAAAAAGAAAAAGATAAGAAAAAAGAAGATAGAGGGAAAGGAGATGGGAAAGAACACAGAAAAATGGCAAAACTTTTTGAGAAAGAAAGAACTGGAGAGGAACAAAGAAATCAAGGTATTTGTCTCATTTGTACTAAATTAATATATAAATTACCTCTTTGGTCCTTTTGTTCCCCTCTTAGGTACCATTCAACAAAATGAAAAGAAGGAAACTCACTAGTTTTGTGGGGAAAAGCCTGAATTTAAAATTTTCTTGGTTTTCTAGTGAAAACTAGATATTCTAACATAGTTGACCCTAGCAATGCAAACAGCCAAAGTGATAGCAGGCAGCATGAGGACTCGCTCTCTTTGAGATCAGTTGATTAAACATCTCCAAGTGAGATTAATACACACTGGGAATATCCTTATTTAGAACCATTAAGAAATAAAAGCAGTCAGAAAGGATTTAGAGCTGCCATTCTCATTAAAATAAGGTTAGAGGCTGGCAGCTACAAATAGTAATAGGAGAAGGAGGGGAAATCTTACAAAGAAATTCACAATGTTTGCTATTGGATTAAATCTAAACAATCTCTGAGCATACTCAAACTTCTTTTGGTGCTGTATTGTTGCCAGTCCTGAACTAATACTGGAAAAAAACCATGAGGTAGCTACTGATTTGGCTGGGAAACAATGTTCTATTCAAAGTTAGTATCTGTTCTAAGTATCAAGCAACAAAATTAACTGTCCTCTGTAAAGACAGGGGAAAAGAGAACATTTATGTCAATGTCAAGCCAGGAAAGTAATTTCGTATTAACCTAAGAAGTTAACAAAATAGAATACATAAAAGTATTTTTAAAGTGGAAATAATTTAAGAACCTTCTAAATATCTTAACAGTGCACTTGGCTACATTTGGATTTAGGAAGCAATATTTTACATGCAACAGTAGTTGTTTTTTTTTTTTTTTTTACAGCTTTAAATCCAAAGACAGGGCTGTACTCCATCAAAAAATGACAACAGCAAACTAAATGCCACTGTGAAAGTACCAAATGAAATTTGGCAGTATTTAGAAAATGGCCAGATAATAAGGCTGTGACTCAACAGGTACAAAGAGGGAAGCTGTGTTCAGAACAGTTGCATTTATGAAGCCACTGACACATGGTCCCAGTGTCAGTGGAATGACAGCTGGAAAAGCCTTTGGTCACCAAGCTTTTAGAGACACCAGAGCAAATTCTATGCCATTATCTGTGAAATCTATTACAAGAGCAAAATATATGCAAAAAGCCTTTGCAGCACGAGTCAGGGAAAGAAAAGAAAAAGAATTAAAAAAAAGGAAGACTTGGGCTTATGCTACCATCCTTTGCACTGTTCTGGTGATCTAAAGAGACTACCAAGGTACCCTCGTGAGGCAACAGATAATTGTGTAATAAAGGTAAATGATGTGCTGATATTCCACAATCAGAAATAAACTCTTCATATTTACCATGTTCGCAATTCAAGAACAGAAAATTACTAATACGTAGCTTAGTAAGAAGCTTAATTTTCTCAGGATATACCATGAACTATGTATCTGGACCAAAAATAAAGACTGCCCTAGAAAAAAACAGCATGAATGTGTTGAGAGGCAGGTCCAGGTCTTCATGGTGGATTGTGTGCCTGAATTTCCTTTCCCTGGCAGCTAAGGTACAGGAACTCACATGTACCCAGAAAGCTCAGGTGCCTGGAGATCTGTCCTTTCCTTTGCCTCTGACTCAGCACCTTCCCTCAAGAGGACAGGGGTGGTAGAATGGGAGAAGAAATCAGTCTTCCCAGCTACCCGTTTTGTCATCTGTGAAGACCCTTCAGCTACAGAGTGACAGCCAAAGCAAACTGGAAGTTTAACCAGCTTTTCATATAGTTTGGGGCACCAAACTAGAGCAAAGAGTTGACAGACCATTGGGATATCTGCTGAGTTGCCTCTTGACAAAGTATATTGCCCATATTCATTCATAAGCTGTCGCTGCACGTAGCTGGAAAGTAGCCTGCTCTTGGGTCAATGTTCTGGCTGAAGGATACATTAGGTAGGGTTGTTGCCCAAACTGGTAGTTCTAGCTTTCACACAAATTGGTATTTTCTATTATTTCATATGGTGTCTACCAGTCTCACAATTATTATACACAATCATATATTCTATAATAGTTCTCTATCTTGCACCATATCAAAAACTAATTCCAATAAGATTAGATCTACCAGTGTTGGGGTTTTTTAGTCTGGGAAATCAGTTAAATCACCAAAGAAAGATGCAAGATTAGCCTGTTGTCATCCTATTTTCTATTAATATTGTTGACTAACCTTTCCTTAAATATTTGTGCATACCAACATAGCAGACTTAGAGGTCTGTACATGCTCCAAAGGCTTTTACCACCATCTTAAATACTGTGTGTGTGATTCTCCAGCCATCTGGTGCAAGTCACAGGTGTACTAAAAGCCCTTGAAACAAGACCTGCAGCTTTATTACTTCAGTGTTCTACACTGAAGAATATCTAGTTCCCCCACTCTAAGCATATTTAGCTCTTCCAATTTTAGTTCCACCTTGGTTAAGTTTATTTCCATTTCTGTACTATTATTCTTTTGCGGTTTAACCCAGCAGGCAGCTAAAACAACCACACAGCCATTCTCTCACTCTCCCTGCCCCCAGTGGGATGGGGGAAAGAATTGAAAAAACATAAAACTCATGGGTTGAGATAAAGACATTTCAATAGGACAGGAAAGGAAGATAACAACTAGAGAACATACAAAGCAAGTGATGCACAGCGTATTTGCTTACCATCCACTGACCGATGCCCAGCTAGTTCCCAAGCCATGGCCCTCCCCAGCCAACTCCCTCCAGCTTATATACTGAATATGATGCCATATGCCTTTGAATATGCCTTTGTCCAGTTTGGGTCAGCTGTCCTGGCTGTGCCCTCCCAGCTTCTTGTGCACTTCCTGCAGAAGGCTCATGCCTCCTTGCTGTCAGGGCTTAGGAAGCTAAAAAAGTCCTTGACTTAATTGTAAAAACTGCTTAGCAACAACTAGAGACATCAGTGTTGTCAACATCATTTTTATGCTAAATCCAAACACAGCATTATATCAGGTACTAGGAAGAAAATTAACTTTATCCAGTTGAAACCAGGACATACTCCCTAGTGGTTTTGCCTTTATGTCTGTATTAAACAGCTTCCTTCTAATTGTTATCACTCCAAACTTGATAAATCCTATCCTAAATAGGATATGATGTTAGATTACATTATTGTAGAAATTTCTGATACTTATGCAAGCATTAATTACATTCTGCAAAATGTCATCTAAAAGAATTTTGTAAGCTACTAGAAGAGAGGTGAAACAACTTTGCTGCAAACAATGAGAAAAACACAAGACCTTTTGTCTTCTTGAGGGTCACCTGGCAACAGTACAAGTTCCTCTGTGATTCGGGTGAGCAAAGCTTAGACTGCCACAAGGAACTACACCATCCAGCAAATGTGTCATAACTGCAGTAGTTCTCTGGTTATGTTTTGCATAAGTACATCCATGTATCAGACATCTTGATCTACCTACAGCTACCACATCGCATAACTGTGCTCAGGTCAGTACATTCTGGGAGACTCTAGGCAACATATATTCATAATGTTCTTAGTTGCTTAGAAAACAGCAGCAGGGTGTGGTTTTTTTACTTGAGGACAGTATAGGATTATTGAGGTGTATACAGAGATGAATTTTGTTACAGCTTCATTGTTACTAGCTTGATTATTTTAATATATATATTATATATTCAGTATATTCATACAGTTAAATACTCAATCTGAAGTCAGCACGTTAATTCTGTGGTGTAAATAGAATCTTATGCCATTCCCAAATTATATTATTAACAAAGATACTCTGTTCTTTAACTGTGTTGAAAACCTAAAACATTTTGAATGTCAGCCACAACATCTTTCACTTTTCCAACACACATTTATGAGGTTTTATATGCTATATTGTATTTCAATAGAGAGGATTAGTAGAATCAGCTATGTTATATTTAATTACAAAGCTGATAAAATTTTGCACAGACAAGTCCTCTGAGGTTATCTCAAGTAAATCCCACAAAGTGTACCAAGGAAAGAAATATCAGGTCACACTAGTATGTTCAGTAACTTTGACTAAAAAAAGTACAAATACATGGTAGTAAAAAGCCCTGAAAGCCAGAAAATAACTCCTTTCACAAAAGAAAAGATCCACCTCCACCATTTTGAAGATCTTCTTGATAAAGAGGTCTGTTCTTAACTGAGAAGATAGCTGACTAGAGGAGAATCTAGACATTGGCCTCTGGATAAGCAGAATGAAACATGCAGGAATTTGTTAAGTCTGTAGGTTTTTATCATTGAGCTTTGAAGTCAGAAGTCAAAGATTAATATCCTGTTCTTCAAAAAGGCAGAGTATGGACAAGAAAAAACAACAGCAAACACCATGCCAGAAAGACTGTGATGTCATCAAGCTGTTTAAGAAAGCTTGTAGGATCTCCCATGGAACTGGATTGAATGCCAAGACTTAATGCATTTTGTAAAAAAAATCTACAATAACTCCCAAGCAGAACTAAAAATCCAGTAAATAAACTGAAAAGAAAGACATTCAGCTTAGCAGTAATGGCAACTCTATTGCCCTGCTAATAAAATATAAATATCTTACAGGGAAAAAGAAAAATCTTACCAGAGTGTATATTTTGACAGTTTGCTGCAACATTTTAAAGCAGTCAGGCTACTCTGCTGGGAGATGGTGTCCTGTTAAAAAGGAATCACAATGTTCCACCATGACAAAAACTCTAAACTTTCTGCGAAGATACACCGGTTTCGCTGTTTCAGGGGGTGTTGAACTGAATTCCCATAAACTGGAGTGGAATGAATACAATCTAGTCTAATTCATGGTTCCAGAATAGGCTCTGCTTGGAACAGAACACAGGGATAACAGGACTCAGTTCTTGGACTGGTGAAAGGCTGTTCTGGCTGACAAATTACGTTAACAGCTTCTGTGCTGAGAGTCTGGCAAAAGGCTTCAGGAAAACTGTCTCCTCGCTTTCATTCATATTTTACATATCTTATATATATATATATACAGGCTAATACATGCAGCGTTCTCTGTGTAATTTTCTGTCACAATCATGGTCATCACACTATGTATGTGAGTAGTCATGGCTAAGAAGGGATATTTCAGATTTTATTTAACAGTCTCCATTCTTATATTCTGGCAAGGAGATCTGAGGAACATTACCTTACAATGTTAAGCACTGTTCCCTCTCATACAGCAGATACCACTTCCAGTGCAAATACGTGTGCTTACAAGTTTAATGTTAGCTGTCAGTAGGTACTCAAGCATGAAAAGTTAACATTTGCTTTCTATCAGGATTCACGTGACCAGTTCTCAGTGGCTTGAGTGTTGGGGAAAAGCAAGCACAGAAGGTCCTTGACATCAGAGTAATAAAGCTTTTAAATTTTAAATAAAGTTTTACAGATGTTTTGGCATCTCTCCAATATAATTTAAAGAAAATAACAACAAAACCAAGCAAATAGGCAGGTAGTTAACTAATTAGAAATGTTTTTCAGTAGCATCTCAGTTCAAAGCTACAGTTGATGTTGCATACTGTGATACTGAGGACGTTCCTCAGTAGCAGCTGCCCTAGAAAATCTGGAAGGATCCAAGGGTGGTTCTGTACTTGTTTACAACAGCAGAATTTTAGAGGCACATAAAAACAACAGGGTGATCCAAAGTGTATTCAAAAGTTTCCTTCCAGCATTCATAAATATATCCAATGTCAGAGCCAATCTAACGTTTAAGCCACAGAAGCCCAAAATAAATCCCCAGGTTGAACCAGTTTTCCTTTTCATTTGCTGGGAAAAATTTTATATTGGTAACTATTGGAAAAAAGTTTTAGCTTCTCAAAATGAATGTAAGTTTTGAAAGTTCAAAAATGTTAAAAATTCAAAAAGGCATTCCAGGTTAGACTGGCAGCCAAACATAAAATGCAGGACTGTGAGTTGACTACAAGTACTCAACTGGAGGTCAAAGTTACAGTGAATATAGTTACATAAACATTAGCTCAGTAGCAGTCTCAAAAAAAGGAATTGAAAGGTT